>NC_140702.1:45004197-45221697 GCF_054131305.1 Coturnix japonica
GAGGGAGGGAGGGAGGGAGGGAAGGAGGGAAGGAGGGAAGGAGGAAGGAGGGAAGGAGGGAAGGAGGGAAGGAAGGAAGGAAGGAAGGAAGGAAGGAAGGAAGGAAGGAAGGAAGGAAGGAAGGAAGGAAGGAAGGAAGGAAGGAAGGAAGGAAGGAAGGAAGGAAGGAAGGAAGGAAGGAAGGAAGAAGGAAGGAAGGAAGGAAGGAAAGGAAGGAAGGAAGGAAGGAAGGAAGGAAGGAAGGAAGGAGGAAGGAAGGAAGGAAGGAAGGAAGGAAGGAAGGAAGGAAGGAAGGAAGGAAGGAAGGAAGGAAGGAAGGAAGGAAGGAAGGAAGGAAGGAAGGAAGGAAGGAAGGAGGAAGGAAGGAAGGAAGGAAGGAAGGAAGGAAGGAAGGAAGGAGGGAGGGAGGGAGGAGGGAGGGAGGGAGGGAGGGAGGGAGGGAAGGAAGGAGGGAAGGAGGGAAGGAGGGAAGGAGGGAGGGAGGGAGGGAGGGAGGGAGGAGGGAGGGAGGGAGGGAGGGAGGGAGGGAGGGAGGGAGGGAAGGAGGGAAGGAGGGAGGAGGGAAGGAGGGAAGGAGGGAGGAGGGAGGGAGGGAGGGAGGAGGAAGGAGGGAAGGAGGGAAGGAGGAAGGAGGGAAGGAGGGAAGGAAGGAAGGAAGGAAGGAAGGAAGGAAGGAAGGAAGGAAGGAAGGAAGGAAGGAAGGAAGGAAGGAAGGAAGGAAGGAAGGAAGGAAGGAAGGAAGGAAGGAAGGAAGGAAGGAAGGAAGGAAGGAAGGAAGGAAGGAAGGAAGGAAGGAAGGAAGGAAGGAAGGAAGGAAGGAAGGAAGGAAGGAAGGAAGGAAGGAAGGAAGGAAGGAAGGAAGGAAGGAAGGAAAGGAAGGAAGGAAGGAAGGAAGGAAGGAAGGAAGGAAGGAAGGAAGGAAGGAAGGAAGAAGGAAGGAAGGAAGGAAGGAAGGAAAAGATGAAGGAAAATGTGTCAGTCAGAAGACAAGAATTTAAGAATCTTCCTGTAAAAATAGTCAAAACTAATTCCAAGAATACTATCTTGTAATTTAATGTAAAGTCCTAGAATCACAGAGTTGCAGGGGTTGGAAGGAACCTTTGGAGATGTCCTAAAACACTACATATGATTTTTTAATATAATTATTGTCTTAGTGGATTGCTAACATAAGGTACTGAAAATTCCTGAAATGAGTTTGGTTAGATGAATTTCAGGTATCTTGTTTTTCTCTTTTGCTAAAAATTCTTCTAGGTAAGTCATGAAAAGAAAGCCATTTGTTAGATATTTCAAGCAAAGATGTTAAACAAACAAACAAAAAAACCCCACAAACATAGTAAACAAGGGAAAGAATGTACAGATACTCATTAAAAACAAAACAAAAACAAAAGCAAAAACAAAACAAAACAACAACAAACCCAAGCCTTCCTAATTGTAACTTATACTATAAAAGTCACATTTTCCAGCTGCCTAAATTGTGCTTTCACAAAGCATTCATGACAGGAACCTTTTATTATTGATGCCTTTGGGTGTTAAAACGGTGTAAGAAGAACAATGAAGTACACACCACATCTCTTGCCTTCCCTTTCCTTACTGATGTCATCTTTTCTTTTTCCTTCTCATTTTCAATTTGAAGAAAAATCTGCTAGTGAATGACACCTTCTGATCTTCAGCATTGAAGCCTAGAGGGACTTGTTCACTCAGGCTCGCTTGTGACACAAACAGCATGCTACAGCTCATATATTTTTTCCAATTCAAAAGTGCCTGAAAAACTTGCTCTCAACTGACTTGCAAGATGATGTATATGGCTGGATAGCTTCACACAGATCATATCCTTTGTTTCATGTTTCAGATCAGAAAAGATTTTTATTTTTATTTTTTTCAGGCTACATACACAATTTTTTCTGGAACTATTCATTATGTTAACAATGTTGTTTGTAGTATGCTCTCTGAAAAATTGTATACATGATTTACTTCTGTTTTGGTCCTTCATGGGAAATTTGAATCATTAAAGCACAATTCAGCAGATGAATGGCCAGGCCTGATTTCCTCAAAATCTCCGTGAAAACTAACCTCATTACCTGCAAGAAACTGAATCAGCTTTGCTGCACGTTTGATGTAGCACCTGCTCTTGTTTAATTGAATTTAATTAACAGAAATGATCCAATCATTTCTGATCCAACCTCTTCTTGTTCACTCTTTTGTTCCCTCTAGAAAGCCACAGCTAACAGGAGTACTATCTACTCATCAATAAAGCTTTTTTTTTTTTTTCACTCTCATCTTAGCTTGTTAGTAATTAAAAATACAAACTACTTATAATATTTTCTTATATGACTTGAGTCACACAGACAACTTAAAAAGTATATTCATCCATTTTAATAGGAAATATAGAGAAGAAAAGAATGTTAGAAATGAAATGAATGTTAGAAATGATAACAACCCCAAATGTGCAAATCCCTACATGAATCAAGCAGATCTTTGTCTACCAATCTCCACTGTATGAGTGGCTTTTTACATCTGTGTTAATATTCAGTTGAAGGAGAGTATTAGAGTATTACCTAGGTGAGATAGACCACAGCTGGTACAGCAGTCAGCTTCTATATCATAAACATGAAGAAAAATGCAAAACCTAAAGGTGACCAAAAGCTATACCTCAGATACTGTCTCCTTGGAATGTTGGCCCACGATGTCAGGGGTGGATGTTGGAGGTTGAGTGTTCCGTTACATTTTGTTGCTGTGCAAAAGTTGGCAGCAGAGGGGCAGTCTGACAAAACGGCATCTGACATGGAAGTACACATGAAGCAAAGGGTTGTCACAGAATTCCTGCATGTGGAAAAAATAGCACCCAATTCTTGCTGAACATTTATGAAGATCAAACAGTAGATTCTCACATAGTGAGGTGGTGTGTTACAGTAGCGATGATAGTAACATGAAGACAAACTGCATTTTGGACAAACAGAATAAAGAACATCTGGATCAGCTTATCTTTATAAATCAGTAGATTACAACCAAGAAAGGTGTATGAAGTTAAATATTGGCTTCAGTGTTTTGTATATGGTAGCAAAGTTGGAATATTGCAGTGTTTGCACGAGATGAGTCTCACAGGAACAGAAAGAACATCATATGCAAGACTGTGAAGACCTATTGAGCCACTACAAGGCTGTTTCCTGGATTATATAATTACTACTGGTGATATGTTGCTACGAGCTGGAGTTCAAGCAACAGTCCATGTGACAACATGAGAATTCCACACTGAAGAAAAATGTCAAGATGCAGACATCAATAGATAAAGTGATGTCTTTCCTACCCTTTAGGGTAGGGTAGGAAAGAAGTGATCCTTACAGATTTCTTGGAACCTGGACAAATCATCAGCTCTGACTGCTATACTGCAATGCTTACTAAGCTGAAGGCTTAAACTTCCAGAGTCAGGTCAGAGAAGAAGACAGCTTTTTTCTTGCAAAACAGTAATACCATGACCTATACTAGTTTGAAAGCCATGGAACACATTTCCAATTTTGGTTGGACTGTCCTACCACTGTATAGCCTGATCTTGGCATCTTCTGACCTCTCTTCACACAGATGAAAGATGGAATGCATAAGTAATATTTTCCTATCAGTGATGTTGTCATAATCATTAAGCATTGGATCATCTTTGCTGGTGTAAATTTTTACAATTGCAGCATGCAGATTCTTGTTCTTTGCTGGTCAGAATGTACAGTTAATGGTGTTGATTTTGTCAAAAAATAGTAATATGTTGCTGAGAATTTACTTTGTCAAGCAGTGTTTTTGTGCTTTTTTTTTTTTTAATCTTTTGTAGTTTCCATGGAAATAATTAGGAAACATTATTTTTGGAGTTACTTATGTAAAGTAATAATAGTTAGAAAAGCTCCACAGCAACAAAAACTGAGTTTATGTGCATAAAAAAAAAGGAAATGTGTATTACACTGTATATCTCAGGATACTACAAGTATCTCTGACACTGTCTAAGAAGTCTCTATTTACTATCTCCCAAAGAATCTGCCTGAAATTTCCAGCAGTTCCAGCTTGTCTATGTGTTCATGGTTATAGAGTTGGATTTACCAAATACTTTTGTAGAAAGTACTCTATTACTCAGTTCTTTCTCAGCAAGTCCTTTTAGCCACTATGTGAAAGAAGTATCAACCAGTCGTTTACAAGTAAGCAGAGTCTTTGAAAATTCACCAACTGTAAAATATACCAGGATTTTTATATGCCTGAGTCCTTGTAGAAAGAACCAAGTTCTTTTTCTCTCTGCATATAGATGGGGACACTTTTGAAAATAATTAACTGTTTCTAATGTGTATGGTAAAACTGTATAATGGATTCCATGGTAAATCTTGCTTTGTGTTTTTGGTGTTTTTCTCTTTCTGACTGATCAAGGCTGATCTGTATGGGAAAATAACCTGCTCCTAGTTTCAAGTTAGAAATATTTTGATGCATTGATAACAGTAAATATATTACCCTTCACTTCCTCCCCCTCCTCAGAAAGGAAATTCACTTTCCATGGAAAGTGAAATGTTGAATACTGGAGAGATCTGAAAAATAACATTGATCTTTCAAAACTGGATACAGGCAACATTTGTACTGTTAAGAAATAGGACTGCAAGTCTTTATTTTCATACAGATACTTTAAATTCTGTTAAGAAATATTTTTCATTCAAAAGATTTTTTAATAGAAAATTTGTATTTAGTTTTCACTGGTATCATCTTTGAAAGTTAGAAACTTTTAATTTAACCTGCTGATTATGTTGATACATAAATACTGTTTTTATATGCAGGGCAACACATCTTTTTAAAATTAAAAATTAAAAAATAAAATAAAATAAAATAAAATAAATAAAATATACACCAAACACTGAGAACAGAAAAGACATACAGCTATCTTGATATATCTTCTCTTAGTTTTCATTATTAAGGCTCTTCAGATTTGTTGAAGTCATTGTTGTACAGTATATAAAGTTCCACTGCAAGTATGTGCAAAGGAAGAAAGCTCTTGTACTCTAATGACTATAAACCTCATAGCAGGCCAACTCAAATTGATCCTGCTCTTTAGGAGAAATCCTTTTCTTAATGATCCCTTCAAGCAGCTTAACAGACACAAGAAAATACACCTTGCTGTCCTTCAGGTTTGAGTTCTTGATGGAGTCTTAATGAGTGACTTTCTACCATGTTTCTCTTTTGAGTTTATTACAAGCTTAACACACCTCTAAAGTTAACAAGATGTCTGACAGTGTAGAACCTGCTGCTTTGTTTAGCATCATTTAATTGGTACTTTTTTTTTTTCTTTTTCTTTTTTTTTTTTTTTTAAATTAATATTGATCTTCAGGGTTACAGAGAAAATCAGTATGTCTTCTGGCACTAGTGGTGGCTTGTAAGTATTACTGTCTCAGCAACTGGCTAATGGAAATATATTGATATTGATGACTAATGAAATCATGAGTTTCAAGTAGGCATGATAAATAGAAGTTTGAAAATGTATTTGGAAATCAAACAAAGTTTGAAAAAGGGGCCAAGAAATTATATAAATGTGGTTGTTTCAACCTAATAGCTATCTAAGGTGCACCACCTTAAAGAACTAGAAGAGGAAATAAGATAGAAAAATGGCTCATGGATTGAGGGAAGTACAGGGAGATTATTTACCAATTATCATCATGAGTGAAAACAGATTCAGGCACAAGGAGGATACTTACCTATATTGCCTATTACTAGCACACCTGAGCAGTGGAGAAATTAAAAGCAAGCTAAAATCCCTGTTTGCATACATTAGCATCTTCTACTTTCTCTCAGAGTGGCATTTAGAACCAGGGAGTTGGGGCTGTGGTCAGCCCTTGTTGCTAGCACTCCTTGACCCTTGTCCTCTTCTTCCACACCAGATAAGATCTTTCCCCTGAGATGTCATCTTTCCCAAGCTGTTCCGAGAGAGTTTTCCACAGACTCCAGTTCTCTGGGTTCTAACAAGTTTCTGTGCCACTAGATGCAGTAGTACAGCATCTCCTCCAGCATAGGTCTCCCATGGATGGCAGTTCCTTCTAGAATCGTTCTTCCACTGTGGGTCCCTATCCTTGGGGTTCCTATCTGTGGGGTGCAGCTCTGTCTCTCTGTCTGATCCTGTGGGGAGTTTCCATGTAGCCTCCTACAGGCGACATCCCTCTGCTCCATTCTGGGGTCACCTGTGAGCAGAAAGTTGCCCCCATAAGCTGCAGGGAGATCGCTGTGAGCCTCTCCATGAGCTGAAGGGAACTTCTGCTCCACACCTGGAGCACCTCCTGCACCCCTTCTGAACTGATCTTGGGTATGTTGAACTGTTTGTCACTTCTTTCTCCCACCTGCTGTTGCACAGAAGTATTAGACATTCTTAATATAGCATTCACAACCAATACTATTCACTGGCTTAGTTTTGGCAATTTGTATGTTTCTTTTTGAGCCAAATGGAGTTTGCTCTTTTCTGACATCAGACAGATTCTGGGTTCTTCTAGTAGAGGCAACACATGCAAGACCCCTTGCTTCTACATCTAAGGTTGTAGAGAAGCTACTAATGTAGAACTCCATGTATTTATTTATTTATTTTACTTTTTGTTTTGTTTTGTTTTGTTTTGTTTTGTTTTGTTTCCTGCTTTGTAGAGAAACAAAGTAAACACCAAAGGAAAGACGACACTTGACCTTTGCATACTACATTCAGAGTACTGCCGGGCAGTATTCACAGGAGACATTTTTCCAAGGTGAAATGGATTTGTTCCTCCTGTAACTGAGAAATGTAGTTTACTGTGTCTTTGAAAAATTTATTTGGGGGGAAAAAAACACACACACACACAAAAAAAAAAAAAAACCCAAAAAAAGAAGAAGAAGCATTAAGAACATCCATTTTTTTTTATTTATTTATTTTTTAAAAAATCAGTTTTATAGTTTCTACATAAAGAGAATTGTCTTCACTATGCCTAAATTTAGGATCCAGGTGCCAGCAGATACCTGCTTATTAGGTGTTGCAGCTCAACCAGATGATCTTTAAGGTCCCTTCCAGCCCAATTCATTCTATGATTTTGTGATTCTATGATTCTATGAGTATCCCTTTGGCTGGTTTTGGTCAGCTGTCCTGGCTTTTCCCTTCCAGCTACTTGTTCACTGCCAGATTCCACAGAGTAGCAGGATAGCATGAGTAGTTGAAAAGTCCTTGATTCTGTGTAAGAACTTCTCAGCAACATTACTGTTCCTATGTCACCATTATATCGCCATCCACATAATTATCATCATTCTCATGCTAATTCTATCCAAGCCAATACCAGAACAATCATTCATCACTAGTTCATATACATCAGTACTGTCAGAAGTCATCATAAGAATTTTTTTTATGTAGTTGAACAGACTGGAATTTCAAAAAGTGACAATAATGCAAAATAAATCAAAACAAATCCCAAGCTTTTCTGCTGTGTGAATACAAATATGGACACTCAGATATATAAAATGAATGTCTACTTACTATTGCTCACTCTACTACAAAAACAATCAAACAAACAAATGACAATAACAACAAAAAATGGAATAATGAAATAGCAGGTACCTAAGGCACCAAAAAATGAGAAGACAGAGGCACTGCAAGTCAGTGTGTGGAGAATATATATATACACACACATACAAACACTACAAAAACATATGTTGATATGAACATAATATTTATCTGAATATGTATATATATATATATATACATATTTATTATTGATTTTCCTAATACCAGTAGGTATATATGTACCAGTGTGTGTGTGTTGTGTATACCTTTTCTCCCTTTTCTCTCTTTTCCAAGGTAGTCATGATGGAAGCAGTTCTTTCCTTATAGACATACTGAGCCTTTTTGGTGCATTTTTCTAGATTATTATCATAAGAAATGTAGTTTATTTCAGCCTTATATCTGTCTGTGTTGTTTAGTTGTTTTTATTGTCATTATTATTATTATTATCATATTCTGCGTGTCTACATATATTTTCCTATTAACAGTTTTAGAACTGTTATCCTCTTTAATATATGGGATTATCCTGTTCATTTATAGGAGAGGAAAATAACATGGATTAATTTGGATTTACAGAATGTTAATGAGTACATTATGTTTTAAATTCTGAACTCTCATTCAGTATGCTAAAACTGGATTATCAGCAATGGTACTGCCAAAAACTGTTTGTAGAATTTCAGGTATGTATTATTTTCTACAAGACTTTGGTATATGTTAATTAATTAGTAAAATTTAAACTAAAACTCATAGATGTATCTTCTGTGCCTATATAGATATGCACACAGATAATATAGATATAGATCATGATATATCAGAGGAGTAATGCAACTGAAATACATGAGAAAGCTCATCCGCTTGTATTAAAAATCCAAAATTTCTGATACCAGAAAATGAAATCCAATATTGTTTGTTATTGTTATTACTTTTCTATAAATAGAACTTCAGCTTGTTTTATTTTTTCCTTTTTTAAATATCAGATTCTAGTTTCGATTTTGCATGTACATATGTTCATTAAATTAACAGCATGAGGAATAGCCTAATGTTAATCTTCTTTAGGAGATTTTAATTTAAAATTTAAAATTTGATGGTGTAGAATTGCATTTTCCATGATGTACTTTCTTTTGAGGGAAATACACACCCACATATATACACAAGATACTCCACTAAACATGCTAATATTCTGTTAGCTGTGCATGCATACACACCACTTCAAAGAAGGAGGAGTGTTAACAGTAAGTATCTAAAGTTAGCCAGTTAAAGACAGTATAGAATAATTCTGTGCTGCACCTATCTCTGCTATTTTGTTAGTTAGTTTGTTTGTTTGTTTTTCTTATTATTACTTCTTCCCTGTCACTTAATAAATTTTTGGTAATATGCAATTTATTTATTTATTTATTTATTTATTTTATTTTTTACCCACAGGTAAGCAATTCAATGTTAAATTCAGTTTTGCTCAGACATGACAGCTAGAGCTGTCATGAAAAAGCTAGACCTGTGAAAAAAAAAGTATTAACAGTAAAAACACCTAAGGAGAGGTATACAGGATGTGTTATTCATTTGTAAACATCAAACATTTACATGTACCTCATTGTATGCACCAAAGATATCAATCCAGTTTGAGTTTTAAGTCTTAAAGTAATCATTTTCACTTCATCTATTGCAGTAGACCACTATTCCCTAGATCTACAGATCTAGAAAGTTATATTGCCATACGTAGATTTTATGTGTTTCTTATAACTACCTCTCCAACTACAGTTTATATATTTTCTTCCAGTGTCTAATAGCAGTGCAAAATGCGTGTCAGATTTTAAGGACTGATAAAGGGCTGTATGAACATCAGTGTTTAAAGTCTGTCTTTTTATTTATTTATTTATTTATTTGAACGTATTAACATGCTTTTTTGTTTGTTTGCTTGCTTGTTTGTTTTCCTTCCCCCTCCCCCCCCCCCCCCCACGAGTACATTTCTTTGTTTTCTGTCTCAAAGTTTGCTTCTTGAGGTGTTTTCTAGTGATAAGACTCTCACTGATTTATGGAGGAGGCAAGTGATGGGTGCTACCATGTGACAATCAGCATTACCCTGTAGACATCTGATAGCACCTTCCTTCATAGCTGTTTGCTTCCGGAAGAGAGTGCTCAGGAGTGTTTATGGGCGGAAGATCTGGCCTGGGACTAAATAGCTCCAGCTTGGTATGGGGAAAATTGGGGAATGATGCCATCGTGTCCTGTGAAAAACAGGATGCAGATGGGCATCCCTGCTCCCTCTTATCTGCTGGCAAGGCCCGGAAGATAGGAACAAAGAAGTTTTTGCTGATATCCCAAAGCCAGAATTTTCTACTCCAAGGAGAGCTGACTCAACTACTTTGGATTTGAGCTGTCACTCCAAAGAGAGAGTTGACTCGACACTTTGATAAGTGGCTGTTTCCCTGAGTAGATAAGGAGTTACTTGGGATTTCTGAATAGGTATACCTCTTCCCCCTCCTCAGTGTAGATCTTTCTGCTTATTGAAGAAATGAGTAACAGTATAGTCGCTATGGAAAGTGAAAATGTTTTATTTGACCTTTTAGAAAAGCATGGTGCTCAGCCCTCTTTATCGGGGGTGGATTGGGCATGACAAAATTGGCATAACTTGCAGAGTGTTTCGGATCGCATTAGTGTTCTGCAAAGGAATGCCCACATATGAGCTGGAAAAGGGAAGTCATTTATTTGTGCAGTATTGGGTTCTGCTCTGGTTGCAGCCACAGAGTTCCGAGACCAGCAGCTTAAGGCAGAAACCCAAACTATAGAGTCACTGCAGGAACTGGTTAAGTCTCTGCAGAAACAAACAGAGGAACTCAAAAGGCAATTACAAAGTGAAAAACATGATGCAGCCCTCTTAATAGAGGCTCTGAAGGAACAGCTAGGATGTAAGGATAATAGTGACACTGTTGCCCATAGTTTGCCTCAAGAAATGTGTATCCTTTCAAAGGACTGAAAGAAATGAAGGCAAGGCTTGACAATGTAGGGGCCTCTCCAGCCCAGATGTGTCCTTTGATAAAAACTGAATACACATTTGATAACAGTGAGGATCTGGAACCTCAAATGATTGTTAAAGAAACTCCCTTTTCAGCCACTGAATTAGCAAAACTGAAAAAAGAGTTCAGCTGCTCTCCAAAGGAATCAGAGATGGAGCATGTATGGAAGTTTAGTCTCACTGGTGGAGACCAAATACTGTTAACTGAAAAGGAAGTAGAAGGTTATTGGGGACCGGGAGTATTTTTAACTACTAGTAACAACCCTGCTCCCTGGTCCCTAACACAGAGGGCTGCCTATTGGGCAGGTGGTCTTAACCCTTTAGGTGGAGACCCTCTTGCCATTACTGGAACAGTTGATCAATTAGTGGAAAGTGTTCAAAAGGCTGCCTGTCTCCAAATGATGTATGACAGAAAGCTGCAGCCATATCATGAATCACCTATGATGATGCCTGTTGATCCTGAAAGGATGACTCCTTTAATCAGGGGACTGCCAGAATCACTGAAACCTATAGGTATACAGCTACAGGGAAAAATACAAGCTTTGCCTCAGGGAGACAGAACCCAGGCAACATTAGAAGGATCTGTAGCCTTTAACCATCTGCAGTCAGGATATAAAGTATGGACATGAGAAGAGGTTGCCCAAGAACTAATTAATGGACATGAGAAGAGGATATAAAGTATGGACATGAGAAGAGGTTGCCCAAGAACTAATTAATTGTGGGAGAAAATATGGCCTGGTGATTTCTTCCACCAGTAAATTTGAGCCAAGGGAAGTGAGGCTTGCAGCTCACCCCTAGGCTACCTAGCCCAAAGCTCAGTGGAACTGGAAGGGTCTCATTGCCAGTAAGAACAGGTAGGTGAAATACCGATCATAAACGTAATTTTCTCCGGACACTGGGTTGGCAAAACGGTGTTACACAAGATTTGATGAATGGATTACCCACAGTTAGGTTAGAGAAATTAGTTAACTGGTGGCCAAAACAAAAGCTCAAGAAGCTCACGGAAAGCTGATGCTTTCACCCCCTCCCCAAGATGAGTGGGAGGTGTGGGGGGAGTGGGGGGGGGAGGAAATAGGCGAAGGGTGAATGTTTGTTAAAAAGCTCACAACAAATGAAGATCTTCCATTTAACACCTTCAGTCCCAAGGCCTCACCACTCTTGCCAACTGCCCCTGTGAGTCACAATACAGCTACTGATAAGCTAGGGAAACACTTATCTCCCTGGCCAGCCTGTGTCAATTGACTCAGCCAACCTGAGGACAATTTCCCTAACCTTAATGAAATTCCTTAACAAATATCCTTGGAAGGCTTAGGACACCCCGAAAAAAAGGGAATGTAAAATATACTCTTGCTGGATTGTTCCCTCATTTTTAATTGTATTAACAAAGCCCAAAAAGGGCAACTTGTTGTCTTGTTTTATTTTACACACACCCCCCCCTCCTCCCCCATGCCGCACCTCCCCCCCGTCTCGCTCCAATTTAGGAGGGAGGCAAGGATCTTTTAATATGTTATGCCTCTGCCTTGAGAGGTGCTAGAAGCATTGTGGCACATATAAAACTTCATGATGAGAAAAAGAGAAATAAAAGAGAAAGAAAAAAAAGAAAGAAGAGAGAGAAGAGAGAAGAGAGAAGAGAAAGAGAAGAGAAGAGAAGAGAAGAGAAGAGAAGAGAAGAGAAGAGAAGAGAAGAGAAGAGAAGAGAAGAGAAGAGAAGAGAAGAGAAGAGAAGAGAAGAGAAGAGAAGAGAAGAGAAGAGAAGAGAAGAGAAGAGAAGAGAAGAGAAGAGAAGAGAAGAGAAGAGAAGAGAAGAGAAGAGAAGAAGAGGATTCTGACCACTTCAGGGTCAGAATACAAAAAAGGTAAAGCATACAACAAAAAAGGTAAAGCATACAACAAAAAAGGTATAGCATACAACTAAGAGCAATATCCAAACGCATAATCACTGATAAGATTAAGGCATCAACCAGTTCACTAGGAAATGTGTTCTAGTATTTGACCACTCTCATGCCAATTAAATTTTCCTAATATCCAGTCTGAACTTTCCCTGCTGCAGCTTTGTATCATTCCGATGCACTCTACTAGTGTATATGCAGGAAAACCGATCAATACCTTCCTTTTCATTTCCCCTCCTCAGCAAGTTGTAGAGAGTAATGATATTATGGGAGACCACCTCTTTTGTCTGGCTGTGTTTTGTTTAATGTACTCTGATGACTCGTGTTGAACCTGCTGTCAGTCAGCACTTCCCAGTCTTTTTCTGCTGAACTGCTTTTCAGCCACTCTTCTGCCAGTTCTGTGCCCAACTTTACCTTGTCCCAAGCTCAGAATACATCACTTATCTTTACTGAATTTCACGCCATTGACTGTCCAACATTCCATTCTATCTGGTTCATTCATGATATTCCTCTAGACTATGCCAGATAATAGCTTAGTTCTTCACATGTCTTTCAGCCACTTCAATCTTCTCCATAATTTTCCAGGAACTGAATCTAAACTAACAGTTCTGTATGTTCCTGGGTATTTGTAGCTGGTTTGTTATCTGTACCCATGCTCACCAAGAGGCTAGCAAATGCATCACGTTTAACAGCAAGAGCTGCACAGTTTTCTCTCCTACTAACATACAATGCAACACTTCCAACTTGCCTGCCCTGCCTACCCTTCTGAATAGTTGATAGCCTGCCATCCTAGCACTTGAGTCTCATTCCACTAAATCTCACTTATGCCAATCACAGAATCACAGAATCACAGAATTACCCGGGTTGGAAGGGACCTCAAGGATCATGTAGTTCCAACCCCCCTGCCTAGCAGGGCCACCAAACATACACCTTTACTAGATCAGGTTGCCCAGGGCCCCGTCCAACCTGGCCTTGAACACCTCCAAGGACGGGGCATCCACAACCTCACTGGGCAGCCTGTTCCAGGACCTAACCACTCTTCTAGTAAAGAACTTTCCCCTAACATCCAACCTAAATCTTCCCTCCTTCAACTTAAAACCATTTCCCCGTGTCCTGCTATTATCAGCCCTTTCGAAGAGTTTACTCCCTTCCTGGGAGTAAGTTCCCTTCAGGTACTGAAAGGCTGCAATGAGGTCACCCCGCAACCTTCTCTTCTCCAGGCTGAACAAACCCAACTCCCTCAGCCTGTCCTCATAGGGGAGGTGCTCCAGCCTCCTGATCATCTTTGTGGCCCTCCTCTGGACCCTTTCCAAAATCTCCATATCTTTTTTGTACTGAGGGCTCCACACCTGGACACAGTACTCCAGATGGGGCCTCACAAGAGCAGAGTAGAGAGGGACGATCACCTCCCTATCCCTGCTGACCACCCCTCTCCTGATGGAGCCCAGGATCCCATTTGCTTTCCGGGCTGCCAGAGCGCACTGCTGGCTCATGTTAAGCTTCTCATCTATCAGGACCCCTAGGTCTTTTTCTGCCAAGCTGCTCTCAAGGACAACTCCTCCCAGGCTGTACAGGTGCCTGGGGTTCTTCCGGCCCAAGTGCAAAACCTTGCACTTTGCCGTGTTGAACCTCATTAGGTTCACCCGAGCCCAGCTTTCCAGCCTGTCAAGGTCCCTCTGAATGGCATCCGTTCCCTCCACCGTATCGACTGCACCACTCAGCTTGGTGTCATCAGCAAACTTGCTGAGGGTGCACTCCATTCCCTCATCGATGTCATTAATAAAGATGTTAAAGAGCACCAGTCCCAAGACAGACCCTTGAGGGACACCGCTCGTTACCGGCCTCCACCTGGACATAGAGCCATTGACCACCACCCTCTGTCTACGGCCTTTCAACCAATTGCTTATCCATCTAGTTGTCCACCCATCAAATCCACCTCCCTCCAATTTGGAGATGAGGATGTGATGGGGGACCATGTCAAAGGCCTTGCTCAGGTCCAGGTAAATGACATCGGTCGCCTTCCCTTCGTCCACCAACGCCGTCACTCCATCATAGAAGGCCACAAGATTAGTTAAGCATGACCTTCCCCTGGTGAAGCCATGCTGGCTGTCTCGGATCACATGCTCGTTCTTTATGTGATCAAGCATGTTGTCCAGGAGGATCTGTTCCATAATCTTCCCAGGCACGGAGGTGAGACTCACCGGCCTGTAGTTCCCCGGGTCCTCCCTGCTCCCCTTCTTGTAAATGGGAGTGACGTGACCCTTCCTCCAATCATCCGGGACCTCACCAGACAGCCATGACTTCTCAAATATGATGGAGAGCGGCTCAGCAACCACCTCAGCCAGCTCCTTCAGGACCCTGGGATGCACGCCATCTGGCCCCATAGACTTATACTCATTCAGTCTAAGGAGGCACTCTCGGACTTGCTCTACCCTTACAGTGGGGAGGGATTTACCTCCTTGGTCCCCACATAGAGGTATGGGGGTGCAAGACTTAGGGACGTGAAAAAGACTAGAATCCTGGCCACCAGTGAAGACCGAGGTGAAGAACTCATTCAGCACCTCAGCTTTCTCTTCATCTGTTGAAGCCATTTCTCCTTTTAAATTTACCAGAGTAGGTACGCCCATTTTGGCCTGTCTCTTCTGGCCAATGTACCTGTAGAAGGTTTTCTTATTGTTTTTCACGTCCCTCGCCAAGTTCAGTTCTGCCTGCGCCTTGGCTTTCCTGATCCCACGTCTGCAAGTTCGGACGGCATCCCTGTATTCTTCCCGGGTGACACAGCCTTGTTTCCAGAGCTTGTACACCCCTTTCTTCACCCTCAGTTCTCTTAGCAGGTCCTTGCTGAGCCATGCCGGTTTTCTACCTCTCCTGCCCACTTTCTTAATCAGGGGAATGGAGACCTCTTGTGCTGCCAGGAGGGCATCCTTGAACAGTAGCCAGCTCTCCTCAACGTCCTTATCTTTGAGGGCAGTGCGCCAGGGGATCTTGGCCAGCATTCCATTGAGAAGCTTGAAGTCAGCTCTTCTAAAGTTCAGCATCCTGGTCCTGCTCTTTGCCAGGCCCACATCGCTTGAGATCACAAACTCAACCAGGGCATGATTGCTGGAGCCCAGGCATCCTCCAACCTTGACGCCTTTGATGATCTCCTCAGCGTTGGTGAGCAGCAGGTCCAGCAACGCTTGACCTCTGGTCGGTCTGTCCAATACCTGAACCAGAAAGCTATCATCAATGGATTCCAAGAGCCTTCTGGAGCTCTTGCAGCTCGCCGTGTGGTTTTCCCAACAGATGTCCGGATGGTTGAAGTCCCCCACCAGGACAAGAGCCCGTGAGCCAGACGCCTCACGCATCTGGAGCAAGAAAGCCTCATCAGCAGCCTCCCCTTGATCAGGTGGCCTGTAGTATACCCCTAATACCAGCTGACCTTTATTAGTCCCATCTCTAATCCTAACCCACAGGCTCTCAACCTGTTCTTGACTGTTTCTCATGGGGAGCTCCTCACAGTTTATCCAATCTCTGACATAAAGAGCAACTCCCCCACCCTTCCTACCTCGCCTATCTCTCCTAAAGAGCCTATAGCCATTGATGGTAGTATCCCAATTGTGGGAGTCATCCCACCATGTTTCTGTGATAGCAACAATGTCATAATTTTCAGAGTGCATCACAGTTTCCAGTTCCTCCTGCTTGTTACTCAGGCTCCGTGCATTAGTATAAAGGCACTTCAGCCGGGCTGTCCGTCTCACCACCTTCATAAGCGATCCAGGATCCGCTAGAACAGCGGCATCCCCAGCATCCCCCTGCCCTACTCCCTCCTTTTGCACTCTGCAATCATTGCCCACGGAGTTTGGTACAATCCCTTGAATGCACCGTTCAACCCCAGTTTGAATTGGATTGCCAATGGTATCCTAAGTCTGAGAAAGGAGCAGTGATTTGAATTCATCCCATATATTCTTTATGCAGTGTATGCTGGCACACAAGCTGTAAGAATCTGGAATAATTTTTGGCTTTCATCTTGTTCAGAGGCACCCATCTGAGACATAGCCTGCTTAACAGGCTTTTGGGGTTAACTGTTATCACCAGCACATTTGTAAGAAAAACATATGCAGCTGGGTGACCAGAAAAAAAACTTTTTCAGCTATTGCTTATTATGGGCATTCAAGCTGTCTAATGGGGGTCATCTCAGTGGAGATGATGACAGTGCAGACAGTGTGCATACCTAGAAGCTCACCATGCAACAATCACATGTTGAACTGCCAATTACCCAGTGGTAGGGGCATATACTATGGACATACTGTTGGCCCTGATGAACCAAACAGAAGTGCCCCTGACAACTAATTGCTGCCCCTGGAAACCAAAATCCAAAATGTTCTGAGGTAGAATGGGTACCCATTCTGCTGAACTGCAGCTGTGCAGGTCAATGAGATATTGCTGACCAACTTGCTGCCTCGCTATGGAGATGTCACTGGACTCACAGTGGTGACTATGCTCACTTTATATACCATTTGCTAGGATATCTCTCTTTACTAACACTAACTTCCCCATCTCCCTGCATTCCCTAGCTGCTTAGAATCTGTCGTAAATCAGTTGACAACAGTTGGTCTTTTGCTGCCTTAAATTTCCTCTGTAGATATGTACATGTTGAACCATCTCCTCCAGTAACTGAATTGTGATGCAAACATTTCAGACGTGCTCCTGAATATTCAGTCTTCACTGAGGTGGCATTGATGCTCCCATTATGGGTACTCCATCAGTATAGCACCATCCCTTAGTTTATCAGTTTTCCTAATAGCATTCCCTTCCCCTATCAATACCAGTTTACAGCTCTCTCAGTTTAGTCATGTTATGAGCCAAGAAATGTTTCCCCTATTGAGACAGACAGATCTTGTAAGGCCCCAACAGATCTTGAGTCCAAAAGATCTTCCATGATTATGAAACCCCAAATTCTGACTGATACACCTGAGTTGCAGCCAGTCTCATATATTTTGTTGTTGTTGTTGTTTTGTTTATTTGTTTTTGTTTTTCCATCTATGTCCCTATTACCAAAATGTTTGATAAAAGCACCACCCATGTTCCTGAATCTTGTAGCAATCTTCCTAAGGCCCTGAAATTTCTTTTGAAATACATCAGAATTCCAGTTGTAATATTGTTGGTAACCATATGAAAGATCAGGAGTGGGCAGTACCAAAGGTTGTATTAAATTCATAAGTTTACTGGTGACATCTGAAATGCTACCCCCAAGAATGCAGCAAATTTATCTGTAAGGAGGGTCTGGTCTGAAGGTGGCCTCTCTTCGGGAGAGAATCACAGCACTCATAATGATGTTTCATTTGATGCAATGTTAATTTGAACTTGGTGGGAGAAATTGCAGTGGCAGCATTTCTTCTTCCATGTTTTCACATCTCACATCTGTCATAGGCTTCAAGCCTATTGGAAACTGAATGGGCATATGGAGGCTCCTCTTATGGCATTATGTAGTATCTTGCTTCCACTCATCAGTCTACCTTAGGTTGTTGACTTTATCCTGATGTAGATCAGATAGTGGCTTGTTTCAGTAGCCATGGCCATGCTAGGTTGGTAGTCCACCTTCTTGGATTGCCATAATCCTCTTTGTCTACTCCCTCCCTCCTGAAGCTTGGCCACCAGGCAGTCCAACTCAATTATCTAGGCAAAATTTCAATAGATACAGACTTTATCTCTCTTCCTCTCAGAGAGTAGCCTCAGGCACAAGCTACAGCTTGAAATCTGGCTGGTCACATGAAGTGGAGCTTCATCTGACCAGATCTTTGGGACCCTTGAGCTCTCTCTGGGTGATTGAATTAGACCTACCTTGTGCTGGAAGAATAGCAACAGAGAGCATGGCTTTCCTATGGGTGTTCATCACTACAACTGCTCCTCCTGGATAGGAGGTACTGTTTAATACATTGAGGAGGCCATCACAGCTATAGACTAAGCCTGCTGGTAGGCAGAGAATCCAGAGGCCTACCTACTTGCACAGTGTTCTGCCCTTTTCATGCAAACTGCCCTCACAAACTGCCCTCTCCCTGCCACATAAACAATTTGCACTTCTTAATTCCTGGTGCTCCCTACGGGTGTGTTGTATGCAATTTCTTGCTGCTTGAACTGGCCACAAAATTAGTTGGCTTAACCTGACTCTGGCCTGACATTTTGGTGAGACCAGTTGCCTGCTGGCAGGTGTCTCCATATGCACATTGCACAAAGTCTGAGCAATGGGTACCAGCAACATCCTCAGAGAGATCCTGGGAACTCTTGAGAGTCATACACTTTTCAGAATGTGACAATTGCTGCTGCCACCACAGCCTCTACAGTTACTGAAGGAGTCACCTTTAAAAAAAGAAGTCAGAAATTGTTATCTGAATATATTACATCACACTGGTTTAAACTCACTGCATTTGCGTAGATGCAGTATGCAAATAAACTAAGTACAGAATGTGAACAGATCATGATATAGGATCCAAGTCTAATATAATTAGTATAACACTTCAAATCCCTCTGATTTCAAGTTCTGCATATGCATACATTAGCATGAGTAAAATTGAAATTATTGTTTAGGCAAGATTACATGTAGGTTCGGGGAAATTCAAGTGGCAAAGGTTGTGTAATGAGATACTAACACACTGTGAGTTACAAACAGAAAGAAATGATATGGAAGCAAATGGGAAATACTTAAAAAATCTATGCTCACCTAAAAGACAAAAGAGAACTTTAGAATTAAAAATGAATCAATGCACCTTAAAAATAGTACGCTTTCCTAAATGGAATTTTATTTTTAAAGGGTATTAAAACGCTTTCCTGTTGTTTTTTTTTTGGTTGTTTTTATTTGACTCCCTTTGCTCTGACCATGTTATGCCTCATTTTAAGTACTGCATCCAAATTTGGTGCCTTCAGCACAAGACCAGCATGGAGTTGTTGGAGTGGAGCCAAAGGAGGGCCTTGAAGATATTCAGTGGGCTGGAGGTTGAGGGAGCTGAACTTGTTCAGCTTGGAGAAAGGTCAGGTAAGACCTCAATGTGGCCTTCCAGTTCCTGAGGGGAACTTAGAGGAAGACTGACTTTTTACATGGGGAGACAGTAGTAGAACAAGAGGAAATGGTATTAAAGTGTTAGAGGGGAAATTTAAGTTAGATGTTGGGAGGAAATTTTTTAACTGAGAGTGTGGGGAGACACTCTACCAGGTTGCCCTGAGAAGCTGCTTAGACACCATCCACAGCTGTTTAAGGCCACAGGTGTTCAGTGCTAGGTTACATGGGGCCCTGGAGCATCCGACTAGGTGGTAACACTGCAGAGTGCACTTATATCTCAAGGTGGTAACCCTGAGGGTGCCCTTGATCCCCTCATTCAAATTATCAATGCAGATATTAGACAGGATGTGAGCCCCATCACCAATCCCTGTGGAACACCACTCGTGACTGGTTGCCAGCTAGATTTAACTCCATTCACCACCATTCTCAGGGCTTGCTCCTCTAGTCGATTCTTTTCACAGCAAAAACTGTACCTGTCCAAGCCACAGGCTGCCAGCTTCTGCAGGAGAGTGCTTTGGGGAAAAGAGTCTAAGGCTTTGCTGAAGTCTGGGTAGACTACATCAATGGCATTTCCCTCATCCAACAGCTAAATCTCCTGCTCAATGAAGGAATTCAGGTTAGTCAGGTAGTACCTACCTTTCAAGATTCCTTGGTGAAAAGTATCTTGTCAACCACCTCCTCCAATTCCATCAGTACCCTAATGTGGATCGCATTTGACCCTACAAATTTTTGACAGTCCAGCTAGAGTAAGCTGGTCTCCAGCAGTCTCCTCCTGAACTGTGAGGGTATTGTGATACAGTTATTGGAGGAGATTGTTTGACATTATTTATACTCAGAGGAAGATTATGGCAACAAATGAGTCCAGATCCTGTCCAATGATTTATTATAAGTTCTAAGATACTAAGGAATGTGGGGAGTATTCACCTACTTTCTGGGCAACCTGTTCCAGTTCATTACCACCCTTATCATAGGTAACTTCTTAAATCCCATATAAATTTCCCCTCTCAGTCTAAAACCGCCTATACTTGTGCTATCACAATAGAACTAGCTAAAGAGCCTGTCTCTTTCTTTCTTAGGGCCCCTTCTTTGATACTGAAAGCCCACTCTTAGGTCTCCCTGGAGCCTTCTCCAGGATCAACAACCCAAGCTCTCTCAACCTGTCCTCATAAGGGAGGCATTCCAACCTGGGATTATTTCTGTGATCTCCTCTAGTCACACTCCAACAGGTCCACA
Source organism: Coturnix japonica (assembly GCF_054131305.1). Classification (NCBI taxonomy): domain Eukaryota; kingdom Metazoa; phylum Chordata; class Aves; order Galliformes; family Phasianidae; genus Coturnix; species Coturnix japonica. The sequence continues at coordinate 45,024,879 of NC_140702.1, forward strand.
TGTCTCCTGTACTGAAGTCTCATATCTGGATGCAGTACTCCATGTGAAGTCTCACCAGCGTACAGGAGCAGGTTCACTTCCCTTGACTTGCTGACCATGCTTCTTTAGATGCAGTCCAGGATATAGCTGGATTTCTGGACTGCAAAGGCACTTTGCCAGGAACCTCCAAGTAATTTTCAACAAGTCTGTGTTCAATGTTTTTGTCCCCCTTCTGTACTGACTGCATTTCAGAACTAAAGAGACAGTCCTTGGTTTCAACAAGAAGGTTATAATAGATCTTATTCAGTAATGTATAAATAAACAGAAAAGTTTATATTAAATGTTCTGGTATTTCCTTTTTGACTTGGAAACAGTCAGTCTTCAGTGTTGTTATTTTAAGTCAGGATGATTTCAGGTTATAACTTGACTAACCTGCATATAATCATGATAAAAATGTGCAGAGGCTGCCTTTTATTTGGCTTTTGAATTTTCACATTGAGGTTCCCAGACAATCAACGTCAGCTGAGATTTCTTTTTTCTCTTTTCATCTGTTTAATCTTTTAATTTCTCTTATCTTTACAGCACTGTCTCATGAGTTTAAATTCTCACCTTATACTTGTTCTTTTTCTTTGGAGACAGGCATAATTTAGATATTTATCTCAAAATTATACTATACTTGCAGTTTGTTAGAACACTAGCAATATATTATTTTTCCACATAAATGTAATTGACAGAGACAAATTAATCATATTCACTTAGTTATTGATAATGATAATCTAAATAAATAAAGCATTATTTATCAATGATCAAAATGGTTATATAAGAAGGTAAACATACCTTACAGTAAATGATTATGGGGTCATATGCATGCCACTAGTACTCCTTTTATATAATGAGTGTGCCAAATGCTGAAATCTTTAAAATGTAAGGACAGGGTGATGTTGAATTATGAGAACTCACACACAGAAATCTAATTTAAGACTACATTACACTCCTGGGAGTGTGCTGCTCCTAGGAGATGGTCTATGGTCTATGTGAATTTCTAATAGCAAGAAATGAACCTGACCCAAGATTTCTCACACATCTTTTCCCCTGTTTTTCTTTTTTGATACATACAAATGGATATCATTCGAGTAGTCTATGGACCATCCCTCTACACTGTGGAGTTTTTTTAGTCCATGACTTTGGGTTCCTTCTACCACAACAGTCCTTTGGGGCAGGAGCTTTAATGCATGTTATTGGACTGATGAAAGCTAAATCCAATTCTACTTCCAACAGATTTCACTCTTCTTCAACCTGGGTCATTCTGACTGTAATACTTTTGATTAGGTATATAGCAGTCATGGTAGTTGTTTTTTTTTTGTTTGTTTGTTTTGTTTTGTTTTTCCTAAAAACTGCATGTCCTGTACAGGTTCTTTGACCCTACTTTGTCTTGTAGTAAAACTAGCTTTCAGATTGATTTGGATTATTCTTTTCCCTTCTTCAAAAACTTTTTCATTTATTTGTTTAGATTCTCTTTCTTTCTTTTTTCTTTTTTCTATTCTCTCTTTCTTTCTTTCTTTCTTTCTTTCTTTCTTTCTTTCTTTCTTTCTTTCTTTCTTTCTTTCTTTCTTTCTTTCTTTCTTTCTTTCTTTCTTTCTTTCTTTCTTTCTTTCTTTCTTTCTTTCTTTCTTTCTTTCTTTCTTTCTTTCTTTCTTTCTTTCTTTCTTTCTTTCTTTCTTTCTTTCTTTCTTTCTTTCTTTTTTTCTTTTTTTCTTTCTCTCTCTCTCTCTCTCTCCCCTTCCTTCCTTCCTTCCTTCCTTCCTTCCTTCCTTCCTTCCTTCCTTCCTTCCTTCCTTCCTTCCTTCCTTCCTTCCTTCCTTCCTTCCTTCCTTCCTTCCTTCCTTCCTTCCTTCCTTCCTTCCTTCCTTCCTTCCTTCCTTCCTTCCTTCCTTCCTTCCTTCCTTCCTTCCTTCCTTCCTTCCTTCCTTCCTTCCTTCCTTCCTTCCTTCCTTCCTTCCTTCCTTCCTTCCTTCCTTCCTTCCTTCCTTCCTTTTAAACCTTTCGTTTTTAATTTTATTATGGCTATGCATGACATTTCACTAATGAATGTGAATACTTTGTTATTCTTCTGAGGTATTCATTGATAGCTCAGTCACTCAAACGCTCAATCACTCAAACACGTATTCAGTGTCTGAATGGACTGTTCTATTTGAGATGGAAAAAAAATCTGAGTGATATCATCTTACTTGTGGATCTTACAATAGTATGAGTTGAACTCATTCAGAAGAGAAATAACAGGTGATAGCTACTCAGTCAGGTCGAAGAAACAGCAGGAAGGATGTTTAGGTAGGAATGAATCCAGACTAGACTGTATTGACTTAAAGCTCAGGAGCTACTGCTGTCACTGTTTTGGCTATTACTCTACCTGCTTGGAAAGGAAGATTGTTAAATCATATGGAAGAACGAGCAAGCAGGAAACAGAAACAACCCAAGCAGGCAGTGTTTGTGGATATTGTCACCTAGTGCTTGTAATTGTCTTGTTTCTTTCCTTGTTAGCAACAGCTTTTGAAACAAATTATTTTAACTACTTAAGGAAGTGTTAGTAGATCTAGGAGACAGACAGAGGAAAGGAACCTGAAGATCCTGGTGGATGGCAGCATGACCACAAGCCAGTGCTGTAACCTTGTGGCCAAGAAGGTCATTGGGATCCTGGGATATATTAGAAGGGTTATGGTTAGTTGGTAGAAAGTTGTTGTCCTCCTCCTCTACTCTGCCCTGGAGAGACCACATCTGGAATACTGTGTCTAGTTCTGGACCCCTCCATTCAAGAAGGACAGGGAGCCTCTTGAGATAGTACAGCACAGAGCCACAAAGATGATTAAGGGAGTGGAGCACCTCCCACATGAGGTGCTTTAGCTTGGAGAAGAGAAGACTGAAGGGTCACTTTATTAACATTTATAAATATACAAATGTTGAGTGTTAGGAGGCCCTTTTCAGAGACGTCCATTGTGTTAGGAGGCTCCATTCAGTGACGGGGCAATGGGAGCGAGCTAGTACATAGGAGTTTCAACATAAATATGAGAAAAAACTTCTTCACAGCAAGGTTAACAGAATACTGGAACAGGCTGCCCAGAGAGACTGTGGGGTCTCTTTCTCTGGAGACATTCAAAACACACCTGGATGCATTCCCCTGTTACCTAATCTAGGTGCTCCTGCTCTGGTAGGGGGAATGGACTAGATTATCTTTTAAGGTTCCTTCCAGTCTCTGACATTCTGTGATTCTGTGATTCTGTGATCTTAAATGTCAGTGTGCAAAAAAAAAATCTTAAAAATGAAACATTTTCAGAGCTACTGCATAATTTGTATTGCATATGTGTAACATTCATACACTAAATTTCTGCAGATAAAATATGCATGGGCAAATTAATCTGTGTACCTTTATAATCTCTATTTTATAATGGGAAAAAAAAAAAATCTGTCAAAGTAATTTTGAGAGAGTGAGGACAATACTTGATAAATGTCAGAAACTCATAAAAACTGCACCCAGTATTCCAAGGAGTGCACTGTGCCGAGTGAGCCCCAGGGAGCTGAAGCACACCAAGCTGACTAAGGATGGGTAAACCTGTTTGGGCTGCAGAACTGTGGAAATACATGTTTGTCAGAATAAAGAATTTGATTGTAAAGTTGTGTCATGTAGATGCTCATGTGCACAAGAGTCAGGCTACTGAAGAGCAACAAAACAACCATCAGGTAGGTCGAGCTGTCAGAATTGAGGTGGCTCAAATAATCTTGGGCTGTCAACACAAGAGTAAATTATTTCTGTCTCAGTGGGCCCATGAGACATCAGGCCATCAAGGAAAAGATGTGACATATAAGTGGGCTCGAGAGCAAGGGGTGGATGTAACTATGGGTGCTATGGCACAGGTTATTCATGGCTGTAAGCATTAAGTGCTTACCATGGTGAAGGCAAGCCACTGGGTGGCTTAAGACATATGCAGTACCCCATGCTACAGCCTGAAACACCATATTTGGTCTTGAGAAACAAGCCCTGTGGCAATATGGCACCCCAGAAAGTACTGAATTAGATAATGGGACTCATTTCAAAAATTCTCTTGTAAATTCTTGGGCTAAAGATCATGGCATTGAGTGGGTTTATCATGTCCCCTATCATGCACTAGCTTCTGGTAAAACTGAATGCTACAATGGGTTGTTGAAAACCATGCTGAAACCAATGGTGGTGGAACATTTAAGCATTGGGAGAAGAATTTAGGAGAAGCCATTTGGTTGGTCAATAATAGAGGATCTGTCAATTGTGATGGTCCTACCCAATCCAGCTCCCTACTGTAGGAGGGAGATAATGATCTTGTAGTACATATAAAGAACATGTTGGGAAAAGCAGTTTGGGTCCTTCCAGCCTCTGTAAATGGCAAACCTCTCTGTGGTGCTGTTTTTTCCCAGGGACCTGGGTGCACTTGGTGGGTGATGCAGGAAGATGGGAATGTTCAGTTCCCACAAGGGAATTTGATGCTGGAGGAGCAGTCAGTAATTCTATGCATATATATGTATATAGGCCTGTGTGTTTTATGCATCTTAGTTATTGTTTATTTCTATATTTATATATACATTAAGCATGATGTAGAGATGTAGAATAAGGGGTGGAATGTCCTGGTTTGTAATTTTTGCTTTTGGTATTCTACAGCATAACATCATGTGAAGCACAGAGAAGAACTACACGTCCCAGAGGACCTCATGGTCAGAGAGGAAAATACGTCACAGAAGTGACAATTGCTCTCTCTCTCTCACTGCCTGGCAGCCATTGTGGGTGTGCCTCCAAACTGTGCGCCTTCATTTTTAAAGTAGACTTCTCAGTCTTCTGACAGCACTCTCTCTCTTTTTTTCCTTTTTTTACTTGATTTATTAGCTTCAATTTCAATTAGATTGTATTATATTGTGCTATCTTGCAATCCCATATCATAGTTGGTAAAATAAGTTTTCCTCCTTAGATCATTTTTGCTGCTCTGTTTGTTACCTTGACCCCAGCTCCCATCTCCCTACCCCTTTCTCCTTTTCCTTCCCAGTTTTGTGGGGCTGGGGGACTCACAGGCCCACTGCCCCCCTGTCACAGACACAGACTGATCTAGATAACTCCATGACAGAAATATAAATCACTCTGAATGTCTTTGAAGAGTGAGAGCTTGCACATCTAAGACAAAAGTACTTCCTACTTATATTTACATTTATATTTTAAATATTTTTATATTGAATAGTATTTATATTTAATGTTTATTATTTGTTTTCTCCACATATGTATTTACAATTCTTGTATGTGTTTTTGTGCTTATTTTGCTCTAGTATTTTCATAGTTTTATTCTACAGTATCTTTTTAAGATATGTATAAGTGCCTGTTTGCCATTCCACTTCACATTCTCTATGAAATACTTCAGAGTTACCTTCAGTTTCAAGTTGTAAACGACCTACAAATGCTAGAAAAGAGGGGTAAAAGACAATGAGTCAATAAAAAAAAACACTTTTCCCCTTGTATGACGACATACATTTCAACAAACATGACAGTGATTTCAGTAAAAACTGACCCTGTTAAGTACGTAAAATATGTTAAGTTTTCATCCTAAACATGTATGCAGCTGTTTTGTAACCCAGTTTTTCAGCAAGACATTTCAAAGATGAAGAATTCTGATCAGAACTGTAAATTCTCATTGGATGAAACTACTTATCCTTTTTTCCTTGGAGACAGAACCAGTTTTAAAAGTCATTATTTTCTTTTTCTTTAATGAAGGTGCCACATAAAACATGGGAAGAAAGAGCCATGTGACTAGAAAGCCAGAGTCATGCTTCTGAACTGTCATTCTGTGACAATTATTAAAAGATCCTTTCTTGTTCTAAAGATCACTCCTTTTTTGAATTATATGAATTGATTCTCAGCACTTTGGATTTCACCTTTTTAACTTGCATACATGTGAAAATAGTACAGAACAAGATTTCTTCTGAATTCTGAGGTCTACAAATGTGCTTGTTTTTCTCTAAAGGCAGTTGTAGGAGAGAACTAAAAAAGAAAAAAAAAAAGAAGAAGACAAATAAAAAGACTATTGAATTACAGCCTGTATTGAAAGGAAGCAGACCATACTTTTCCATATTAAGTAATGTTTCATATCAGTGTAGATTGTGATTATTTCAATAGAAAAAAAGAAAAAATTGAAAATCTGCAGTGTTGTGAGCTCTGTGAAGCTGCTTTTTATTGTTATGGTTAAAAGTACTCTGATTTTCCAAAAATAATGATTTAATACAGAATATAATCATATTCCTCTGCAAAGAAATATATTTTCTCACCTTATATTCACTGAATAATATAAATGTATATAATAACATATATATAAACATATATAGCAATATATAGTAATTTATGTAACAATTACACGTGTAGGAGAAACATAATATTTTCCTATTTATATTTCATTTAGAAAACAAAACAAAACAAAATGCCACAGTAGTATAACACTGTGACCACTGTCTGCTTAACAAATGTTGTGCCTGCAGTAGCATCCTCACCAAGAATCTAACTCCAGTATAGTACTGTTTTTCCTAATATGCAGACTTAAGACAATAATAGGACAAGAAAGAAAGTGTTTCTAACACATAATACTTAAAATGCATCCTAATTCATAGACTGTATGCATAAGGGATACATAGCAGTAAATAGTGATGTCTCTCAATGTTTTTTCCAAATAAGCTGATTCAGATCACAGCAGGAATTCAGGCACAGAACTTCAAAAGACAATTCAAACTGATACTCCACTGTAAGAAGCAAGAACTTTTCTGCTCTTCTTGACTTTAAAATTCCATTTAACTGAAGACATTTCACTGTGACTGAAGTAGAATTTTTGGAAACCACATGATCCACGGAAAGTAGTTTAAAAAGATTACCTTCCATGAAAAGCTTTCATATCTGTATTTCTTATAATATATTTATAAACTCTACATTCCAATAAGAGGTGTAGGAAACCACAAAACACAAAGACATACTTGCATGTAATTCAGAACAGAGATGAAGGAAATGTTATTTTTCCAAAGACTGATGTTGCAAATGTGATGTTAACTAGAATTGGCTTCAATAACTGCTTATTAAATAAACAAACAAACAAACAAATAAATAAGTGAATAAATTCACAGTGATTACAGAATCACAGAATTGAAGGGACCTCTAGAGATAATCTCCTCCATCCTCCCTGCCAAATCAGGCTCTCTAGATTAGGTTGCACTGTTAGGCGTCCAGATGGGTCTTGAATGTCTCCAGAGAAGAAGACTCCACAACCTCTCTGGGCAGCCCATTCCAACCTTGAGCTGCTATCCACACTCTTTTTAATTCATCCCAGGATGCCACTGGTTTTCTTCGCCGCCAGGGCCAGGGCAAACTGCTCGCTCATGTCCAACCTGTCATACACCAGGACACCCAGGTCTCTATCTGCAGAGGTCCTTTCCAGCAGATCATCCCCCAACCTATACTGGTGCAAGCAGTTATAGTTAGCTAAGTGCATGACACTTGTTTTTGTTAAACCTTATCTGGTTCTCTCCAGCCTGTCCAGGTCTTGCTGAATAGCAGCACAGCCTTCTGGTGTGTCAGCCATTTCTCCCAGATTTATATCTTCAACAAATTTGCTGAGGGTAACCACAATCCCCTCATCAAGTTCAACAATGAAGATGTTGAACAAGAACAGATCCAGCACCAGCCCCTGTGAACACCACTAGATACAGGCCACCAAGTGGAGTCTTCACTGCTGATCACCACTTTCTGAGCTCTGCCAGTCAGACATTCTCAACCCACTCCACTTCCCACTCATCTATCCTGCATTTCCTTGCTTCAGAATAAGGAAGTTATATGAAACAGTATCAAATGCCTTGCTGAAATCAAGGTAGCCTACATCCACTTCTCTACCTTCATCCACTTAGCCAGTGATGACATCACAGAAGGCTACCAGTTTGGTCAAACATAACCTTCCCTTGGAGAACCTGACTACTCCTCTACTTCTGAATTTTCTCTTCCAGTTGCCTGGAGATGGCAAGAAGAACATTCCAGTCCATCAGTAAAAGATAATAGTAATTAATTAATTAACCAATTTTTAAAAGATCATTTTTATATAATCTCTGTGAGTCTTACTCAGTGAAATATATATAAAAATATAAACCATACTGTCCTATAATAATGAAAATCAAACTTTCTATTGTGCTGAAGAGCCAAAGAAATGAAACAACTTCTTCCAATTTGTATGGTAAAAGAAAAGGAAAATAGATTCATCGGTTCATATGTGGTCTTTGAATTCCACTTCTATTATTGGGCATTTACTGTCCTGCAGTGGGAACAGCAGGTTCCTTCTCTACAAAGTAGTTGCAATCTCAAGTTTCTGAAGCATAAAAAATTGTGTTTAACTTGCTAATTGTGAAGTAGCTTTGTAGAAATCTTATTTTCTCACAAGCAATCCGTGGCTAGTCAGATATAAGATTTTTGACCTATTCTAATTTGACTTTATTATTATTATTATTATTTTATTTATTTTTATTTATTTATTATTTATTTATTAGTTTTGCCATCTTGTTGTGTTCCATTTTCCAAGTCACTAAACATACCAGTTTGTCACTTCCCCTATTATTAATGGCCAGTTTTGTAGTTGTAAAAGTTGTTTACTAAGCAAAGTGTAGCCCTCAGAACAAAATTATTTCACTGTTGCAGTTTCTCAACATTTATGTAAAATATTTACCTTCCTTGTTCTCAGTCTGGACTGTGATCTAGCTCTGTCAGCCCATGACCATTTAAGAGCTTCCCTAGAGCTTAAGCTGTTGAGTTGTTCAGAGATCCCTACCTTTAATGTTTCTATCATTTTCACTCCTTTCACTGTGTTAGCTTACACCAGCACTGTAAATTGAACCATTTTCATGAAATACTGATTCATCAAAAACTTAAGCTAGACCTTTAAATGTTTTTATGCATCTTCCCATAAGATCTTGGACATGTAGGAACATAAGATCTCAGCCTCAATCAGAGTTCAGTTCTCATCTTCAAAAATAACTCTATTCTTCAGCTTCTATGTTCTCAGTATAATCAGTCATGACACGACTATGGTACTGAAATGAAACAATTCACATTAGGTAAACACCTTGTTAGAGATAATAATTAGAGTATAATTTCACAATATAGGTCCTCCTTGTTTGATTTGCATTAGAATACAAATCAAAAACGTAACTTTTTTGCTCTGTGTTTGTTTACAAATAATGATAAAGGCATGTTGAATGATCTTCCTGTGGCCAGAGAGATTCTATACAATTTTAATAATAAATCAAGTAAATTATAGGCTTTTATAAAAGCTACTTGTGAGGTGCTCTCCAACAGTTTGTGAAAGTGACTAGAGTCACTTATAGCATGCATGCCAGCATCTTCTACTCTAGTTCCTGTGAAAAGGCCACTTACTTTGTACCTTGTATAAAATGAAACTCTTGAGCTAATGAGCATCTGAAATTGTTGCTTTTCTCCATTATTATTTTTATCTACTGATCATCATCTATGTATGAGAACCTTGAAATACTTTATTATTTCAGTAAAATAAATTACTCACATGATTTCACATGAACTGGAATTTCCCTAGAACAGTTTATACATCTGAAGGAGTTTTAATAATCTTTCATGGAGACATGATAGTGGATTTTTATTATCTAAAAGGAGGGCAATAGAAAAGAAAGGAAAAGACTCTTTAGCAGGTTCTGTTGTGATAGGACAAGAGGAAATGGTTTCAAACTAAAACAGGGAATATTTAGAGTATAAGGAAAAAATGGTTCTTACAATAAAGGTAAACACTGGAACAGGCTGCCAAGAGAGTTGGCCACATTCCTGAAGACATCCAAGGTCAGCTGGATGGACTGAGCAACCTCATCTAGCTGTAGATGTTACTGTTGATTGCAAGGGAGTTGAGAAGATGACCTTTGACGGTTCCTTCCAGGTCAAACAACTCTATGATTCTGTGATTACTGGGAAAATTGTAATTGTTTCTTTATATATCGGAAAGAAGACAACAATTATGTTTCAGTCTAATGTGCTACATTTAATTTCCAGTCCTTTTATTCTAATCTGTTTTCTAGGACAAAATGGAAATGTCTGCTTTCATTTTTATTTATTATTTTATTTTATTTTATTTTATTTTATTTTATTTTATTTTATTTTATTTTATTTTATGTGTATGTGTGTGTATAAGATGAAACAAGTCAGTTGCTCTAAAATGTTAAGTTTGAGCATTAGTCTTATTTTGTTTCATTTTCCAGTCTATCCCATTTGGACTCAGATGCATTGTTTAATGGTAAATGTGTAACAACATATTTTTCCTTGTTCCCAACTCCAGGTCTAGTAAACCAGTCTTAAGAGGCACCAGCAAATCAGGTTTTGATATGTGTCCAAAAAAAGGACAGTGTACCCAGTAAAGAGTCTAGAGAATAAGTCCTGTAAGGAGTGATGGAAGGATCTGGAGTTGGTTAGCCTAGAGAGGAAGAGGATCAAGGGAGATCTTATTGCTCTCTACAGGAGCCTCAAAGGAGCTTGTAGAGTTGCTGGGGTCTGTCTTTTCTACTAGGAAATGAGTGACATGAATATGTTCCACTGTCTATCAGCCTACCTGAAAAATCATGATAAAATTTTCAAAGAAAGAGGAATTATCTTTCATCTTTTGTTCTTCATTTTCCCTTGGCAAAGGAGAAAATGGTAATGTTTACAAGACTGTGAAAAGCGATATCTAAGGATCTTCCTGAATACTGATCTTATGGGAGATTCTGTATTTCTATACAAGCTTGACTCCCTATCACTCACCAACTTTTTCTGCCTCTCACTTCTTGCACATAATCTAGTATACTGTAGCACATTAAAGTAAGGCCCCTGGGAACTAATAATGTAGAAGCAACCAGGTTTTTATCTGTGATCCTAGAGAAGAAGATGTTTAATGATGATAATAATAATAATTATTATTAATAACATTGTCTTCTACTTTTGCCTCATATTTCGGATTGATATTGATATATCTCCTCCTCTTCTTAAGATAAACCCCCAAAAGAAAAGTTTTGTTCCTGTTCCCCAAGTGGATTGTTCTGAGTGATTGGAGAACCTTCCGGTAACACTGATCTGTTAGAGATCCCTTAAGGGCCCTCAGAAGCATAGCCTGGCTGAGGCTGAAAATCTCAGGAACAAGGTGGTAGTGTGAGATCCCAGAACTGGTCCCACAAATGACCAGTTACTGACATACAACTGTGTAATGATCTACTGAAGATGCTGATAATGATAGCAGAGGTTTGAAGGTCTTTGAAATATGTATAGTACACCAAAAAGCACTACTAGCTTCATTAGGCCCTGTGCTTCAGAACTCAGTGTGAAGACAGATGTGTTGTCTGGCCCTGCAGTGTCTTGTATATGGGTACTATTGTAGTTCTTTTCAGTCTGCACCAAAATTAAAAATGAACCATGCACATTCTAAATGAAAAGATAATTTATGCTTTTTATTTCCATAACTCTTCCTAATTCCAAGATACTGAGTAGGAGAAAAAGAACAAGACTGGAATCAACAAAGACTATTTCCTGCATGCTGACTGAAGGACTGGGATAGATACAGTTTACTGAAGAACACCGATAATCAGATCATAGAATCATCATAGAATCATAGAATGGCCTGGGTTAAAAAGGACCTCATAGATCATCTAGTTTCAACCCCCTGCCATGGTCATGGTGTAAAACCACTAGACCAGGCTGCCCAGAGCCACATCTAGCCTTTCCTTTAATGCCTCCAGGGACAGGGTGTCCACAACTTCTCTGGGCATCCTGTTCCAGTGTGTCACAACCCTCTGAATGAAAATCTTCCTCTTAGTATGTAACCTAAATCTCCTGTCTCAGTTTAAAACCATTCCCCCTTGTCCTATCACTGTCAACCCAAGTAAACAGTCATTCCCCCTCCAGATCTGGAAGTGTTCAGCCTAGTATTGCACCTTGACAGTATCTATGGCAAGAGAACACTGTTAGTCTAAGAAGCAGTGAGGGAAAACCTCAGATTTGCCCCAGAGGTTTTTGAGAAGGCTCCTCCAAGAATGTTATGAGATCAATAGCTGAGCTGAGGTCCCTCTATACCAATGCACACAGCACAAGAAATAAGCAGGAAGAGGTGAAAATCATGGTGTATTTAAGAAATTATAACTTACTTGCTATCGTGGAAACATGGCAGAACAATTCAGTTCTGTTTGTTGTTTGTCCGGAAACATGAAGAAGGATGTAATGAAAAGGCTGATCAGGCTTGTCTGGTCTTCAAACTATTACCTTGGCACTGTACCCCTATAGATCCAGTGATACAATTAAAGGAGAACTGAATTAAATATGGTCACTGAAGTGAGAGCCAAGGGTCTGTGGTTGCAAACCTTTCTTGAATAGAATTTGACTCCTTTAGAGAACCAAATTCAGCAATCCTAGAAGCCTAAGAGCAGTGGAAAAGACATATGCAAAGACTTAAACCTGTACTCTAAAAGAGGACCTGCTAAGGAAAAAAGGAAGTAGGAGGAGTGTGACACTGATACATCCAGGCAAAAGTACAGATGAGACAAATTAATGAATATACCATGGCCATCAATTATGAGCAGTAAAGTTGGGGCAAGAGATGGTGTTAGAGAACTGCAATGCTAAAGTGTTGCTGGGACACAGACTGATGGCCCTGGACTGAGCTGCAGTGGTGGCCTTCGGTTTATGGGCAGGAAGTCCCAGATGAGGTGAGGTAAGGTCTGTAAAGATTTACTAATGCCCTCAGGGTCCTGAGAGGGAAAAGCTGGACCTGGGACCATGCACATTAGAGAAGAAATGGCATCTGGGAGATCTTATTTAGTCTACAACTATCTTACTGGAGGATCCAGAGGAAAAAGAGCAATACTCTAATTAGGAGTGTATGGTAAAAAGACAAAAATTGATAGTAGGATGTTTAATTCTGAGAAATTCCAAGGAAATTTCCATTCATTAAAGCTTTTTTTTTTTTTTTTTTTTTTTTTTTTTTTTACCAAATTGGACGGAGAGATTGTAAAATTTCCATCTCTGGAGATATTCAATATGCAGAGGGGTAAGACCCAGAGCTACCTAACCTGATTAGACTGGCTTCAAACAAGAGATTAGACTAGGTGTTCTCCTGAGATCTCTTTCAACCTACTACACTGTGAATACATGGTCTGAGGCAGTATTATCTTCCCATGGGAACCTGGCAGAATAAAAAGTATTCTTTTTTTCAGTTTCATCGCTCTGGATTAAGTATTTGAGAAAGATGCACAGATATCCCATCAAACATAATGCTAGGTTTAGTTGGAAGTTCAGACACCTTTTCAAATAAGAAATTGTTTTGTAAGTTAAGCTGGAGTTGCTTGAACTTGAGACTGATCGTGTTGAACTTCTGTGTTTATAGCTTTACAGGAGATAGTCATCCTACAGCAAAACTGATCCTTTTGTTGAAGTATGATGGACTCCAATGTTACTTGTGTAAAGTTCAGCTAAACTAATCATTAAAAATCCAAATGAATGTTAATCACAATCATAGAATTGCATTGTTTTAAGCCCTAATGCTAAGCTTCTCAATTTTGACTATACTAAAACAGTTAACTCCAGAATAACAGTTACACAAGCAAGCACTTGCACAAGACAGATTTTTTTGTTTTTTTTTTTTTCCTTTTTCAGGAACTGAATTAATCTGCTTCAGAATGTCATGGTTTTGCAATTTTGCTATCATTATGGTTAACCCGTGACACAGAATTTCACTAAAGTGGGATCTAGAATTATTGCAGGAGCTGCAGTGTTGAGAGAAACGATGGTCTCCTATACACTTCCCATTTCTCTGAATTCCTTTGAGTTTTGCAGTTCTTTTACAAGTTTCTTAATTGCTGTCAATTTCAGGTGAAGTCCTTGTACATTATCATGATAGATAGTGTGCATATAGATAACTTGCACAGAAATGTGACCTTGTGCTGGATTATCAGCAAGCAGGTCATGGCCTTAGCAGTGATGTGAATTCACCTCAGCTCTGACCCAGATCAAGGAACAATGACTGCCTTCAATGGTATCAATAAAGACATTCTATAAAATCAGGTATTTTATTAAATTCTGACCTCTTTTTGACATGGAGTGGCTATTGCTGAGCAGTCTGCTTGCTAATAAAAGAGAAAAAAACATGTTTTTCTTTGGATTGTTACTTGCATGTGCTTGGGTTTTTGGTTTGTTTGTTTGTTTATTGTTTTTTGTCTTGCTCATTCAGTCCAGGCTTTTCACAGTTTATTTAGATTTCTCTGTCTTGCTTTACTTTGCTCATTCTCTGATTCTTTTTCCTATATCAGTAAAAAGTAAGAGCAGTTTTTATAGCTTTTCTCATTTTTCTCATGTTGATCTTACATATTTTAATTGGTGTGTTGTTCCTAAAACCATCGATCATGATATCTCTCTTACAGTATTCAAACTGTGCATATCGAAGGACATCTGTCCTTTGTTCTCCTGTAAGTGAAGATGTACAGACTTAAATTGTATAAAAAGTCTCAAAATCACTTGTATATACCCTTGAGGGTATATTTTATCATCTTTTCTGACCTTTCAACTTTTTATATTAATTGCCTTTTTTGACGTGTTTTTTTGTTAAATTTAATTTATGTTACATTAGGAAGAAAAAAAGCACTCCTTGATTTAAGAAAAATACACTATTTATTTATTTATTTATTTTTAATTTTGATTCCTCTTGTCACTGTTAGTGATGTCAGAAATTATTTGGGAAAGAATTATATTTAATAAATGTGTACTTCACAAGAAAGGCAGTGGGAAGGAGGACTTAGATACAAATGCTATGTTTCTCTATGAGATTGTGTTAGCATACAAAAATTTTGTTTCTGTGACATAATCTTTTTGTTATAGACACATCCTGACAATTCTGACAACAGCACAGCTGGATATCTGACACGGAGGAGGATTTAGGAAAAAAAAAAAAAAAAAAAAAGAGTTTAGGCATTGTGAAGAGTTTGACTGACAATACACCTTGGACCAATGGCAAATGAAGTATTTCTACGTTTGAAGGAGGAGGAAAGTGAGTGCTGTAGTTGTCTATGATTTGCTCCTGGCCAGGAAAATTACAGCTAGGGTTATAGCTGGAAGGTGATTCTTTAGTGAAATAGACTTTACTCAGAGGTGTAATTCTAGTGAAAATGATACATACTCTTTTGATAAGTATTTCAGAATCTATCTGAGGATCAAGCCAACCAAAGGGATATCTATGATTTGATTGCCTTGTGTTAGCAACTGACAGAGACAATGGCAAGTATATTGTCACGAATAAAAACACTAGGAAAAAATTGAGCAGTTCTTCATTTGCAACATGTACAATAGCTTCCTGATTTTACTATGAACAGTTTGTTTTTTTACTGTCTTTTTTCATCCACTGTGATTCCGGTTAACTTTTAGATAGTAATTTCTTCATGTGAATATTTCTTCCATTCAGAAAGACATTAAACTGAAAACAGTTTAAAAACATCATTCACAAAAATGGCTACGATCTATTGCATAAAATTTGCAATGACACTTCTGGCTGTATTTCTTTCTGACATGCACTGGCTGAAATGTTCATTACAGTTGTAAATTAGCATGTAGGATTTTAGCTTCTGTACCTCCTAAAAAAGATATGCCAACTAGCTCACCACGCAGTTCATTATCAGAGCACACTGGCACATATTATTCTTCCTGCAGACTGTTGTTACTTTCAGTGAACTTTTTGCAGGAGTGAGATTTGTATCACTGCTACAGCATCAATCAATTCTTAAAGACACAGGCCTGTTTAAGTCAAGACATTAAATTAAAGAGATAAAAAACATTGAAACAAATTTCAGTTTCTTTAATTTTATGTAGAATGTGATTCTAAGATAGCAGCCAGTCATCCCAGTGAGAGAGACAATTATTAATTAGCCTGCTGAACATTAATACTACATTGTATTCCTGCACTGTTTCTGTTAAACTGAATTGTCATTGTGGTGCATTTGAATTTTAATGTTTTAAACATTTGATTTGTAGTGGTTGATAACAGCAAGGAATAAAAGAGATAGTTACATATGTTTTTTGTTTGTTTGTTTTTGTCAATGCTATTGTTTATTTCTACATTATTTGTTTATATGTGTAAACACATTTATTTTATACGTATAATATTTTCTACTTATTCCTTTTAGATTCCCAAGTTAATACAAAAACTCTGACTTCATATCAAACTAGTGAAATTTATAATAACTCAAAAAAATTACCCTACTCATTCCTATTAAATCTTTAAAGAGACTGCATAACTCTCCTTATCCAATGCTCAGTATACATTGTTATGATTTTACTTATAATAAAAAGCTTTATAATTGTTCCACATACAGTACAAAATAATAAACGTATGGACCATTTGAAAAAAATCTATTCTAAATACCTCTCATATCAGTACCTGATCTATTATGCTACTAAAGAAAAGCAGAGGATTAATTTATTAACTGCAGTTAAGAGAAGTACTATCACCAGACCGGCTGATAACATTCAACATTCCTTAAGTACAGTTTAATAAGTATGGATTATTAAGTAGATAATCCATAAGATTAAGATAAAGACATTATTTCTGTTCTTTGCCCTAAAGCTTTTAAACCTAAGGCAGATTTTAAAAGACCCAGTAAAAGTGATTAATGAGATTTAAATTTTATCAAAAATGAACGCTAAATGTAAGGTCATAAATATTCCTTCATATAAGATACAGTAGGGAAGAATGATAATTTAACTGAAGTTGGATTAAAATGACTGTAAAATCACTCTATAATTCCTCAGCTGGATATGTATAGAGAGAGACAATGTCACTGTTAGTTTGCAGACATT
The DNA here is from genome assembly GCF_054131305.1 of Coturnix japonica. Lineage (NCBI taxonomy): Eukaryota > Metazoa > Chordata > Aves > Galliformes > Phasianidae > Coturnix > Coturnix japonica. The sequence continues at coordinate 45,041,764 of NC_140702.1, forward strand.
AGTCAATTAGTAATTTAAATTGCATTTTTGGTAGGATATTCTTTTTCCCTTCAGTTCCAAATTATTCTTTTTTTTACAAACACTAAAATAATAAGTGTTAAACAACCAGTTTCTGTGTAATGTTGTACAGTGCAGTTCACTGAAATGTAAAAAATATTATATGGCATGAATTCAGTGTCTTAGGAGATTGTTAAGGAATTCAATACAAAAGAAGTCAATACAACTTTCTTTCAACAGATGATGGCATTAAGTTATTCCAGTTAGACACTTGTACAGATCACTTTCAGTTTCAAAACCTGAATATGTCTTCTCATACTTCACACTGACTACTACAAAGCATGTCAGACTATCTGAGCACTGGATGAAGACACCAATATTGGCTGCTGTCATGGAATGTAATATGAATCAAATGCTTGAGTTATGCTGTGTTTTTCCTGTTCAAAAATATAATTGGAGTTTTCACAGAAACTGAAAATAAAACGGATACGAGAGTACACAGCAAGTGTATAAAATACATAAATGTAGCAATTCAAGCTCTGAACATTCTGCACAGAATCACCTCAGAAGGTTGAGGAGTAGCCCCTGTGAGGGAGTAGAAGCCTTGTACTCCCCATGACAGCAGTACCCTGACGTATAAGGCACATAACCAAGAACAGCAGCAGAAGATTTAGATCTGTAAGAAATTCCACTAACATGCCTTTTCAATGAGGAGCAGTGTTAGGATTGATCCCTGCACAGTGAAAAGTGCTTAACAGGGATGAGAGTAGCCCAAGAGCTCAAGAAACAGGAAAGGGAAGTAGGCCATGAAACATGAGAAGGGTATGGTATGGCAGTTTTTATGGACAGCACAGGGCATTTGAGAAGGGCGGTGAGCAGTCACAGAGGGAAACTGATTTGAGGTATCCATTGGTAACATTCCTGTTCAGGTATTGGACAGACTGACCTGAGATGAAGCATTACAAGACTTGATGCTCACCAGTGCAGAAGGGAATTTTAAAGATACTATGATCAGAGGCAGCCTGGGCTACAACAACCTGGTTTTGTTGTGACCAAAATGCAGGACCTGACACTTGGTACTATTGAAACTCATACAATTTACGTTGGCCACTAATCCAGTCTATCCAGGTCCCTCTGTAGTGCCTTTCTCACCCCAGCAGATCAATGCTCTCTCCCAGCTTGGTGTCATCTGCAAATTTACTGAGGGTGCACTCAATCTCCTCATCAAGATCATTAATGAAGATGTTAAATATAAGTACTGAGCCCTGAGGTACACCACTTGTGACCAGCCAGCAACTGGATCTAACTCCACTGACCACAACTCTTTGAGCTTGGCCATTCAGCCAATGCTTCACCCAGCGGAGCATATGTCCATCTAAACCAAGCACAACCAACTTCTCCACGAGGATGTTGTTACAGATAGTGTCAAAGGCTTTACTGAAGTCCAGGTAGACCACATCAACAGCCTTACCTTCTTCCACTAAGCAGGTCACCTTGTCATAGAATGAAATCACATCTGTCAGAACAGGACCTACCATTCATTCACCTGTGCTGACTGGGCCTTATTCCACTGGTTGACCATTAATTGCTCCATGATATCTCCAGAGATTATCTAGTCCATAACTTTCCCTGGAACTGAGGTAAGGCTGAGTAGTCTAAGTCTGTAGATACTACGATCATCTTTCCAGCCCTTTTTGAAGATGGGCATTACATCTGCCAGTCTCCAATCTGCTGGGATATTTCTGGTGAGCCAGGACGCCAAGAACTTAGATGCCAGGAAACAAAGAACTCAGCCAAGAACTTAGAGGCAAAGGAGTGGAAAAAAACTAGCTTCTTGTTAAGAATGACTTTCTGTAGTGAAAGAGCAAACCATCCCTCAGAATAAGAAAGAGGGCAGGGGAGGCAAGGACCTGATGGCCAAACTGAGGAAAAGAAGGGCAAGTACAGATGGTGGCATCAAGGATGTGTCACCTGGGAAGAATACAGGGATGCTGTCCAGACTACCACAGATGGGATTATTAATGCCAAGACACAGATAGAACTAAACTTGGCAAGGAATGTTAAAACAAAATGAAGGACTGGTATGTAAAGACCTGTAAAGGCAGGCCAAAGAAAGCGTACCTCCACTGCTACATGGTAAAGAACAACTATCTACAACAGATAAGAAGAAGGTTAAGGTATCAATTAGTTATTTGCTTCAGACTTCACTGGCAACCAAGATTCTCAATTTCCAGAACCTCATATCCCTGAACTCAACCCTCTAAATAGGCTCTCCCCACTGTAAGGGTAGAGAAGTCCAAACCAGACTGTCAACAGTTTACTGGCTGGTTCAACCTGGTTCCATGACTAATGGAGTGTGGGAATCCATTGAAAAGGGGAAAGGCTAAAAAGGGGAAAGGACGGGGAGGTGGGCCTAAAAACAAAACAGCAGCAGTGATCTGAGGGGGAAAACTAATTTACTAAATAAGATATGAAAATGTGGAATAGCACAATATAATACAGTATAATAATAAGGGTAATAAATCAAATGAAATGAGAGATAGTGTCTAAAAACCAAAGGCCTTACTCTGATGCTGAAGGCAAGATACCTAGGGAAAACACACACTGCCAAGATGAGCAAAAAAAGAAAGAGAGGATGTCTCATGATCTACTAATAGTTTTGTCTTTCCCTCTGAACTGAAAATAGAAATGCAAAGCTCCTGAGGTATGTAGTTCCTCTTCTCAGAACCAGGTACCTGGAAATATCAGCAGTCCATGGAACTGGAGCATTAACTCTTTAACTCCCAGTACACTACAAGATATTATGATGTGGAATACTTGTAACAGTAAATCATAAAACCATGACACTGACTCATGAGACTGAATGAGTACAGGCCTGTGGGGCTGGATGTCATGAATCCCAGAGCCCTAAGGAAGCTGGCTGTGGTGCTTGCCAAGCCACTCTCCATCACATTTGAAAAGCTGTAGCTGTCAGGAAAAGTCTCAAACTGGAAAAAAGGGAAAAATCACTCCTATTTACAAGAAAAAGTGGAGGGAGAACTCAAAGTACTATTGGCCAGTTAGCCTTCCCTTTGTGATTGGGAAGATCATGGATCAGATCTCCCTGGAAGAAATGTTAAGGCCTTTAAGGTTAAGTGGGAGAACCAGCACAGCCAGCATGCCTTCAACAATCTGATGTCCTTCTGTGATGGAGTTATGACATCAGTGCACCAAGGGAAGACAAATAAGGGCAGACAGATGATGTAATCTACCTGGATTTCTGCAAGGCATTTCACATGATCCCGCACCATATCCTTATCTCCAAATTGGAGAGATATGGATTTGATAATTTTCTGGATGACGAAGTTGGTTAGGTTGTCACAGCCAGAAGGTTGTAGCCAATGGTTCTATGTCCAGGTGGAGTCTGCTAACAATCGGTTTCCCCCCGAGTCTGTCTCAGGCCCAGAACTCTTCAGTATCTTTATCAATGACACAGACAACAGGAATGAATGCACCCTCAACAAGCTTGCTGCTGACACCATGGTGAACAGTAGAGTTGATACAGCCTAAGGTAGGGCTGTCATTCAGAGACACATTAATAAGCTCAAAAGATGGGTCCTTGTGAACCTAATGAGGTTCAACAAAGCAAAGAGCAAGGTTTTGCAACTTGGGTCAAGGAGATGATTGTCCCTCTCTACTCTGCCTTCACGAGGCACCTGCTGGTGTATTGCATCCAAGTCTGGGGTCCCCAGCACAGGAAGTATGAGAAGCTTTTGAAGGTCTCTGGAGGAGGGCCACAAATATGATTAAAGGGCTGGAGCACCTCTCCTGTGGAGATAAGCTGAAGGAGCTGGGTTTATTCAGCCAGGAAAAGAAAAGACTGTGAGGAGACTTCATTGTGGCTTTCCAACATACAAAAAGAGTTAATAAATATGAGGGAAATCAACTTTTTATACTGGTGGATTGTGATGGGATAAGGAAGAATGGTTTTAAGCTAAAGGAAGTGAGATTTAGATTGGATGTCAAGGGGGAAGTTTTTTACTGAGAGACTGGTGATGTGCTGGAAAAGGTTGCCTAGAGAGTTTGTGGGTGCTCCATCCCTGGAGGCACTTAAGGCAAGGCTGAATGGGGATCTGGACAATCTGATCTAATAATTGATCTAGCCGCTGGCATTCCTTCCTGTGTCAAGGGACTTTGAACCCGGTGATGCTTGAGGTCACTTCCAATACAAACCATTCTGTGATTCTGTGATTTTTATACTGCCTGCAGAATTCAACCACCCATCCTTTTGGTAAAAATAGAAGAGTCGATTAAGATCAGAAATATACAAACATTTTATGGAAAATAATGTCTTGTATAAAATCATTGCCATGTTTTATTAAAGATAAATCTAAGAAAGTACTGTATCACACAAATATTTGAATTTCTGGACTTCAGCTAGACAATAAAATACAGAAAGTATGAATGGTGAAGACTGTTCACTATTCATTTAATGCTGTGCAAAATATGAGTGCAGGACAGGAGCTGATATTTTTTTCTGACCATTATTTACTTAGCCATGAAACTGATTTTTTTCAACCCCTGTTGTTTTGTTTACTAAATGGGATCTTATTTTCTAATGTTCTTGCAGTCAGTTTATTTTTCTGACCTTCTGTCAGAGCTTACATGAACTAGAGGAAATAATTATGTCCAAACAGCTTATCATGTAAAATGTCTGTATAAATCTGTCATCTAGTGAGAACATCTACTCTGAAGGGCTACACAGCCTTCAATAATCTAATATATTAGGAAGAACTGTGGTATATCAGAAATCACCATCAGTTTTATCTTTGCAGAGATCTTATTTTTCAGTTTCAGTAGTAGAACAACCAGAATACAAGCAAGCAAATTGTGAGACAGGATATGTCTACAAAAGAAGATTTAGGATTTGTCTTGTTTTTTCTAGATGTGTGTGAAATAAGAAGGTACATTAATTGTGACTATATTTTCTGTGTGTCTATTATGGTGAATACAGGACTGTAAATATAAGTGTGATCTTGCATTAAATTATGACTTATCTTGAAAAATCATGCACTTCTTTGCAAGGCCTAGAATATGTGGATTTAAGCCTCTCTTTGTACCCTTTAGATTTACTTTTGTATAAATTGAATATTACTCACTATATTCACAAGATGGATTTCTTTGTGAAGATTTTTTTTTTTTTTTGTGCTAGCAAGTATTCTAGAGACTTTTTTTTTTTTTTTTCCTTTTTTACTCTGTCTGTCATTGTTGTCTATGCTTCCATATCTGAAAAAGATTTTGGTAAGTCTTGAAAAGATTACCATAGAGGGAAAAAATAAATAAAATATAATAAAATAAAATAAAATAAATAAAATAGAAAAAAGAAAAAAAGAGCATATTCCAAATATCACTTGCTATTATCCAAATGTGTATAAATATACACGTTGTGTTGTACTTCTTGTCACAAGAGTCAAAGCATCTTCAGAACCTGCTGCTGTTGTCTTGTCTTCAGCAAGCACTTCATAACTGATTAAAACATCATTGACTTTGATTACTGGTGTTCCATTCCTCCCAGTACTTAATCACACATGTTGAACATGTGCAAAACAAAGTCAGAATTCAAAAAAGTCAACATTTGTATTTTCTCCACTTGCTCAAATACTTCAGCTAATGTATTCTCTCCATCTGTTGCAGAAAATCATAGATATGATAATGTAGTAATGCTGAAGCTATCTGTTAAATCTGTTCCATTGCTGTAAAATGTTGATAGGAATTAAGTCCTGTGAGCAGCTTTGAAAATCTCAGTCAAGATTCCTGAATTTTGCCTGTAGCCACTAGAGAAAATTGAAACTTTGTTTGTGCCCTTCACGTCTTGTGCAGCTACCCTGCAGCATAAGCTTCCAATTGCACAATTTTTAGGAATTTTCTGTTTTTCATAACTAGATCTTAGTCAGCTACTTGTTCTATCGTGTAACCAATCATACACTTGCTATACCATTTTTCAACCTCTCTTTTTATATACTTATACACAATACTTATTTCATCTGCAGATCTATGATGTGGTGTCAGCATACGTGGACAAATCAAGGGACATTGTGTCAGTGGTTTACGGGCTGGTTTGGCCTAGTTCCATGTCTAGTGGGGCACTGAGATTTTGCAAAATCTGTGTCTCTGCAAAAGGGGAACAGGGAACCCTAAAGTAATTAAAAACAGTGGCAACAATCTGAGGAGAAAAAAATATTATTGATGTTATGGAGATCAATCTGCATGCTCAATCTGTGTCTGTGACAGAGGGGCAGTAGGCCTCTCAGCCCCCAAAAATGGAAAGTAAAAAGGGAAAGGGAGTAGGGAGATGGGAGCTGGGCTTAAGGAAACAAACAGCAACAACAATCTAAGGAGAAAAACTTACTTATTTTACCAACTATGATATGGGAATGCAAGATAACACAATATAACACAATCTAATTGAAATTTAGGCAAACAAATCAAGTAAAATAAGTGAGAGAGGGTGTTTTCTAAAGACTGAGAAGGCTACTTTGAAATTGAAGGCGCAGAGGTTGGAAGCCCACCCACACTGGCTGCCAGGCAGTGAGAGAGAGAGAGCAATCGCCATTTCCGTATTTTCTTCTCTGACCATAACGTCCTCTGGGATGTGTAGTTCTTCTCTGTGCTCCACATGATGTTATGATGTGGTATACCAATGGCAAAAATTACAAAGCTGTGACAATCAGAATGCAAGATAACACACTATAATAAAATATAATTAAAATTGAAGATAATAACTCCAATATAATGGGAGAGTATCTGAAAGCTTTAGACCACATAGTGGTACTGAGGCAATGCATGTAGTCGGGATGAACAGGGAGGAGAGCTGAAGGAAAAATGGGTAATCAGGTGTCCTTGCCAGGGTTTGTTTCTCCTCTCTGACTGCAAAGCTCCCTGTTCTTCTCTAAAAGACAGGTGACCAGAACTGGAGCGTTAACACTTTAACTCCCAGTGAACTTCATGATGCTATGATATGGAATGCCAATAACCAAAAATCATAAAACCATCCTTAGTAAGGTTGCAGAGACACCAGGCTGAATGGTATGCCTGACAAGACAAGGTGCCTTATAGTGGAACCTGAAGAAGCTTAGAGTGTGGGAGTATGGGTACCAAATGAAGTTCACAAATCCAAATGAAAGGTGTCATACTTGTGTCAGAGTGATTCCAGGTATGTATACAGTGTGGGAAAAGAATTCAGTAAAAAGCATAATATGAGCCAGCAGTATCTGCTTGTAGCCTGGAAGACCAGCAGTATCTTGAGCTGCATCAAAAGAAGAGTGGTCAGCAGGGAGAGGAAAATTTTGGCTCCTCTCTACTCTATTCTCCTAAGGCCCCATGTAGAGTTCTGCATTCAGCTACAGGGCCCACAGAACAAGAAAGATGTGGAGCATGCCCACTTTGGAGAAGGTCCAGACAAAGATTATCAGAGGGCTGGAGTACCTCAACTTTGAAAACAGGCTGAATGAGCTGGGCATGTTCAGATTGGAGAAGAGCAGGCTCTGGAGAGATCTCTTCACAGCCGTTCAGTACTTGATAAACAGGTGGGAAATAATAATTATTTTCATAGGTAGACAGTGATAGAACTAGGGGAAAACATTTAAAACTAAAAGAGGAGAGATTTAGATTAGATATCAGGGGAAGATCATCCCCTGAGAGGATGGTGAGATGCTGGGACAAGCTGCCCAGAGAAGTTGTGCCCCATCCCTGGAAGCATTCAAGGCCAAGTTGGATGGAGCCTGGGGCTACCACATATAATGCCTGATTTAGTGGCTGGCAACCCTGCTTGTGGTGACCTGGAACTAGATTATCTTAAAAGATCTTTTCCAACCCTAGGCCTTTCCATGATTCTGTGATGTCGGCCCTACTGAGTCATCCCTGTGTATATCTGATAGCATGGATGACCTCACTTAGAAATTCTAGTCCCAGAAGGAAAATACAGTAATGTGTATGTAATGATAAGGGAATGGGAGAAATTTGCTGTTATCTGTCAAGGAGAATTTTCACCATCAGCATTAAACATATAATATAGTGGCAGTGGAGGGCAATGAATGTGGAGAGAAGGGAGAGCAATCAGCAAGCTTTCATTCAGTTAGATGGAAGAGCTTGTCAAAGACACAAACAACTAATCAGTTGCCTGCACTGATTGATGTCCCAGCCTGCATTCAAATCTATCATAGTGACCAAATAATGCCTCTCGTTTACCCAGTGGATGGATAAACTAGAAGTAATATATGGCATCTAAGCAAATAGATCATTAATTCTGCTTAATATGTTGGGGGTAAAGTTTAAATCTTTTTCTAAACATTTTTCTCCTTTTTGGGGGGAGGGGTGGGACGACACATATCTACCAAGGTTGACTAGGCAGTAAAGATTTGCTGCATTGAATTTTTATTCTTATTTTTATTTTTATTTTCAGTTTAAATTCATAATTATTGCCAAATAGTAAATCTATCAGGAAATTAACATGACATGCTAGCAGAGGCAGAAGGCTTGCTGTTGTGTGTTGTGTGTTTTCTTCTTATACTTTTCAATTTCTTATTCCCCTTAGTCCTTCCAAATTTAGCTCTGCTATAGAATTACCCTTGACTTTGTTTTACATCAGTTCTATTCATATATTTGTGTTCTTTTTTTCTGATCATGAGATAAAAGCTTTGAATGCAGACATAGAGTTAATTTGATTTTACTATTGCTTGATTCCTTTTAATTGCACATCATGGCATGATTAAGAAATTATTAAGAAATGTAATGTAAAATGGTAAGTTTCACATTTTGCACCAATGAGCGTCAAGATCAGTGTTTTTGTCATATGCTTCTGTAAAGTGTTAACTCAGGTCATAATCAGGAGAAATATTGTGTTGTCTTGATGTAAATTAGAAATGTTTTAGGAATGGACAGGAACAAGTTAGTTTGCAGTTTTCCAAACTGAGGCTTGGTTTCTATGTTGTCAGTAATCAACAGGGAAAGATGCAAAATTTAATAAGGAAGAAAAATGTTAATTTCCTGCTTAAATAGAAGTGAAATAAAAACCAAAATCTCAGAATTAAATTCCATAATCTCTAAATTTGATTCCTACACTTTTGTGGCTGCTTGAAATACATTCTGGATTGTTTCAAACGTTGCTATTAGCCTCTAATCACTAGGGTATTGTTAATAAATCATTAATACTTTCATTCATGATTTGTCCTTTAGAGATAATAAAATATTAATATCAGGCGACTACGATGATCATAAATATTTATATTTTCAATTTTGTTTAATATACTTCATTTTTAAGACTGTAAGAGATAACAGAAGTATTTGAATAAAATACAAGTCTACTGAATCCGTTACTAAGTAGTATAATAAATGGTGTCAACAATGAGGAAAAAAGAAATCTTTCTTTTGGATATTCTTTTCCTGAAAATAAAATGCATATCTGTAGAATTTGTAATCATCTTGCAACCTGAATAAAAATATTTAAAGGTGGATAGCAAACCTACAGAAATGTAGATATACTCAAAGTCAGGGTGTGAGTCAACTGAAATCTCAAATTAAAACAGTATCTTGGCTGTCTGATAATAAATTCTTGAGACAGTTTAGAAGCTTTAGGTATCTTAAGGCTGACTGAAAATCTCTGGTTAAAAGCAGTAAAAATTAAGCTTTTAGGAAAGTAATCCTCTCAAATGTTGATATTATTCAGGGTGCAGCGATGGAAAGAATTTTGGAAAACATGTAAATACTAGAAATCATCCATGGAAAATATACAAGTCTGTGGGACCCAATGAAGTTTATACAAGAGTCCTGAAGGAACTGGTTAATTGGGCTGCCAAGATATTCTCCATCGAATTTGAAGAGCCATGTCTATCAGGTGAAGTCCCTGGTGAGAGTAAAAAGGAAAGTGTCTCTCTTCTTTTGAAGAAAGGAAGACCTGGGAACTACATCCAGTGAGCCTTACCTCTGTCCCTGAGAAAGTCATGGAGCAAATCTCCAATCAATTACCTGGATTGTCTTTGAAATTATCTTAAATGACATTTTTATCTCTAAATTGAAGAGAGATGGACTTGAAGGGTGAATATTTGGTATGCACTTGGAACCCAAAAGGCCAACAGTCTCCTGTACTGCATCATAAGAGGGGTTTCCAACAGGACAAGAGAGATGACTGTCTCCCTTCACTCTGTCTTAATGAAACCTCACCTGGAGTACTGCTTATAGGTCCAGAGCTCCCAGCACATGAAAGTTGAGTTCTTGAAGTGGCTCCAGAGGAGAGCTATGAAAATGATCAGAGTGCTTGCACACCTCTCCTAACAAGAAAGGTTGAGGAAGCAGGTCTTGTTCAGCTTGAAGAAGACAAAGACCCTGAAAGACCTCATTGTGGCCTTCCAGTACTTAAGAACTGCTTATTAAAGGTGAAGATCAACTTTTTAAATGGCCTTATAGTGGTAGAAGAAAGAGGAATCATCTTAAGCTAAATGAGGGAGATTAGTTTAGATGTTAGGGGAAAAATCACTGTTGAGACAGTTGTAAGACACTGGAACAGAGAAGATGTGGATGTCCCATCCCTGAACATGTTCTGGTTGGATGACGTCCTGAGCAGCCTTATCTAGTGGGTGGCAAGCCTTCTCACAATGAAGAGGTTGAAATAAAATAAAATTTAAGGTCCCTTCCAAACCAAGCCATTCTATGATTCTGTGATTCTATTATTCAGTTATTTCTGAATGATTAGCCTTTTCTCAGAGATCTGTTTACCTGAAAGGTGTAAAATCACAGTTCTTTACATCTTTGGTTTATGAAAACATGATTAGCAACAATGGCTTAAAAACATATACTTTAAAGTACATTCACTGTGTTTGTATTTCTAGAACTGAAATGCATATATTTATGAAAATATATCCATACATTTGCTCAATACTAAATAGTCTCTTTAAGAATAATGCTTTCTTTGTTTTCTCTTAATATTCTCAACTTCAAAACATGCTCTAGTTGTTGTATAGCAGTTGGATAGATCATAAAAAATATTTGCAAAATAAGAAAAAAAATATGAAAAATACTATAAACTTGTCTATATTCTTTAATACAAAACTTTCATTTTTAAGTATTTTTTGATAGCCTCCTGGAGACCTATAAAAACTAATCAATGCAAATTCCACAAAATAGGCTCAGAGGACTGGAATACATTTCCGGCTTGAGAAATTATACGGTGCATATAACACTTCTCAATGTGGTTTATTGCCTTTGAACTCTTTTCTTCCCCAGAGTCTGGAAGTATTGCCTTACAATCTTGTGGGGAAAAAAAAAAAACAGCAAAGTACAGCATCAACTACAGGGAGTCATTCAGATCAGTAGTAGTTTTCATGTATATTCCTGAGCATGTTCATTCTGCTACCACTACCACCGGGGTTAATCTCCAAAATTTTTGTTGTAGATCAAGCTCATGAGAATTATAATTTAATAAATTCTACTTGTCTAAGACTCCTGATTCTATAGCTTCTTCTGGACATAGTGATCATAGTATACTTCTGGGCATATTGCTGTATACATTGTTCCTAGCACATATGGGACAGAATCCCATTGTATTTGAGTCCTGTAACTCTCGGGAAGATTAGCACATGTTCAGGTGTTCTTTTAAAGTTTAAATTGTTGAAAGATGTTCTGCAAAATCACAGAAGCACTCATATCAAGGTGATAAAAATTCTTGGTGGACAAGGAGACCTGGTTAAAAATATGTAAGTGCTAGATGGGATTTGAGTTATGCCTATCAAGGTTTGTGTATTAACTAGCATAGTTTATGTAGATATGGAATCATAGAATCATAGAATTCTTAGAGTTGGAAGGGACTTCTGAAAGCCATCTAGTTCAACTACCTGCAATGAAGAGGGACATCCACAATTACATCAGGTTGCATAGGGCCTTATCCAGATTCATCTTGAAACTCTCCAGGGACAGGGCATCAACCACATCACTGGGCAATAGGTTCCAGTGCCTCACCACACCCACTGCAAACTATTTTTCCCTTATACTTAGTCTAAATCTACTTTCTGTACTCAATCCTTTCATCCTTCAGCTTGTATTGGTAATGGAGGTTGCCTTAACTCAGGTGCAAGACTATGCATTTGGATTTGTTGAACCTCATGAGGTACACCTGGACCTACTGCTCAAGTCTCTCTAGGTCCCTCTGGATGGCATCCCATCCCTCTGGTGCATCAATTGCACCCCACTGCTTGGTGTCATCAGCAAACTTGCTGAGAGTGCACTAAACCTCACTTTCAGGGTCAAGATATTAAAGAGCACTGGCCCCACTCCTGTTCCTTGGAGGGCACTACGCATCACCAATCTCCATCCAGCCACTGAGTCACTGACCACTAATCTTTGGACTCAATCCTCAGCCAACTCTTTGTCCTTCAAACAGTCCATCCATCAGATCCATGTATATCCAATTTGTAGAGGATGTTGTGGAGTACTGTGTCAAAAGCCTCACTGAGTTGAGATAGATGTCAGTGGCTCTTCCCATGTCCATCGATAAATGGCCATCAGAAAAGGCCACTGGGCTAGTCAAGCAGGATTTGCCCCTTGGTGAGGTCATGCTGATTCTTCCACATTACCTCCCTGCCTTCCATAGCCTTACTATAGCTTGACTGTGGATCTGTTCCATGATTATCCCCTACACAGAAGTGAGACTGACAGGCAACTAGTTCCTGGAGTCATCCCGTCTATGCTTTTTAAAAGTGCCTTTTTTTCCCAATCACCAGTGAATTTTTTTCCTTTTTCACCTCTGTAGCTTTAGGTTAGGAGGAAATTCTTTACTCAGAGGGTGGTTGGACACTCATACAAGCTTCCCAGAAAAGTGGTGGATGACCCATCTATGGAGGTGTGCAAGGCCAAGTTGGAAGTGTCTCCTTAGAAACAACATGATCTAAACGTTTTAAGTTAATGTTTGCCCTGTACTTCCTCTGGATTAACTATTTCAATTTCTACATATTCATAGAGGCAAATCTACGTAAAAATATGCAGAAGCTTTAACACTCCTGCCATCAATTTATTTGTGACAGTAAGTTTGAAATGAACTAGGCATTTCATGAAAAACAAACAAACAAACAAAAAACATAAAATTTAGTTAAGGTTCAGTTAAATTGTATATATGACACCTTTCCCTCAAGACAGGTTATTGTGAATATTGATCATTTTAATTTCACTCATCATGGCTACTTCAAACTAAGTCTGTCTTCTTCTGCCTCTTTTTCCTGAGCTGTTACCATAATTGATCAACAAAATATGGCAGATGTAATTGCAAGGCCACTTTTCAAAGTACACATTCAACACAGTAACTAGAAGAAGGCATAAGAAGTGTCAAGGGACTAGAGGAAATCAATCACATTCCTATCTTCAGGAAGGTTAAGAACCTAGGTATATACCTAGGCAACTATCAGGCCAATTGGCATCATCTCAATCCCCATAAATGCAGTGGAGTACCAAATTATGGAAAAAAACTTTAAGTACACTAAGGGCAATGACCATGAGTTGTCAGTAAGGGAAAGTCATGACTGACCAATTTGACAACATTCTGTAATGAAGTGACCAGCCTGCTAGATGAAGGAAGAGCTGTAGATATTGTCTACTTGGACTACAGAAAAGCTTTTAACACTGTCCCCAGAAGATCTTGTAAATGAGCTGTTCATGTTGTGAGCTGGATGAGAAGCTAATGAGGTGGACTGAAGATGGTGTAGACAGTACCCACAGTAAGGGCACTGGGATTGGAGAAGAAGAGGCTCGGGTGAGACCAACAGTAACATAAGAGGAGGTTGTGGTGAGGTGGGGATCAGCTTCTTCTCTCTCATAACTAGCAATAGGACTAGAGAGAAGGGCTGCCAGTTGTGCCAGGGAGGTTCAGGTTGGATATTAAGAAAAAAATACTTCTCTGAATGTGTGGTCAGGTGCTGGAATGGCCTGCTCAGGGAGGTGGTTGAGTCAGTGTCCCTGCGGGTGTTTAAGAAACATTTAGATATACTAAGGCACGTGATTTAATGACAAAATACTGACAATGGGTGGATGGTTGGACTAGATGGTCTTGGAGGTCTTTTCCAACCTTGACGATTCTATGATTCCAGTTTTGCAAATGACAAAAAACTGTGGGAAATAGCAATTAAACCAGGCTGTTGTTCTGTGATCTGTCAGGACCATGATGTACCACAAAGAGAGCTAATGATACTCTGTGCTTCATTAAGCAAGGTCTGAAAGCCAATCCCAGTGTAAATGTCCCTCACAGTTACAATAGAGGCTTGCTTTTTACTGTAGGACTGACGACATTTTGGCAAAGAATTCATAATATTTAGTTTCTTTCAAAAGTACTGCACTCATTTGCTGATAGCTGCCCAAAAGCAGCAGGTACATGAGCAATCATTAATCTACAGAATGTTGTTAATTACTTATATATTTACACTATCAATTTCTATCTGAACAATTAATGTTTCATTCTTTTTGCATTTATTTGTATCAAGAGGTGGCAGAACTCAGCACTGTAAAGTTTTTACAGGGAAGGTTAACTTTTTGTAGTTTTATCACACATGAGCACTCAGTATCATTTTAAGTGACATTAGGCAGCAGAACATTATTTCTAAAAAAAGTTATTTCTAGTGGTTTCAGCGCCAACAGAAACCACTAGCTCAGTACCACAGTAGGCTGAAGCAAAACAGCTACAGCTCATGCAGCAATAAGAATTGTTAATAATAAGAAGAACAATTAGTAGAATTAGAAGAACAGTTAGTAATAAGAAGAACAATAAGAATTGTTCACCTCTATCTCCTCCTTTCAGGATACGTTAATGCTTGCAATTCTTTTTCCAAGAAGAGCTCCCAAGGTCCAGAAAATCTGGGCCAAAACTGACGAAAAAATTTGTGCTAAATTGAGCTAATAATGACACTTGTGTGCTATGGACTTCTGCCTAGAAAGAACTCTCCATCAAGTAATTTTAAACAGCCGCTGAAGAATTAGCATCACTTAATGACTTTCAGTTGTAGCCAGCTTACACTGGATGTAAACCAGTTGCATAAAGGCATGAAGTCTTCTCTGCCAGTAGAAGGAAGAGTACTTTTGTGCACAAGGTTCAGATGATTGAAGGTGAGCTCCTTTCTTTATGATATATATGATTTGTGAGTTCAGACACAGGTTTCTGTGATTTGTACAATGCACAGTATCATGATTCTTTTCATTTTATTTATTTATTTGTTTTCCCCCTTCCTTTGTCTTTTGTAATTGCTTACTTCCTGATTTCCTAAACACACAGGTTTGTGATTAGTAAGGAGTTCCAACACAGTCTGCATGCTGTAAGATATTAAGAAAAGACTAAGGCTTCTAAAAGTAGTATAAAACATATACTCATATAAAGCTGCAGCTGCAGTGTGTTGTTGTCTTTACGCTTACCAGGGACCACCCAAGGGATAATTACTCAATTATCTACTGAAGAATAAATAAAAAATAAAAAGAATTTAAGCAAATTAGTCTTCAGCTAGCACTAGTTATTACAGATCATTAACAAACAAACCTCAAAAGATGTGTGAATATTATATATGTATTGCATACAGCTATCTATATACATACATATATTTTTGTATTAATGTATATAGTAAATATGTATATAATATAAATATGTATGTAGTAAATATAATTGATGTTGATGTCAGGAAAGATAGTTTAAAAAATAGTTGTATCATATTGGAGTTGTTTATAATATCTGACCCTCATGTATTGTAAATGATTCTGTTACAGGAATATGCAAACATACAATTAAACTGCTTACAGCCAGTCTTTTAGAGAGTGTTCTTCATATATGGCATCTGACATGGTCCATATAAAGCAAAAATGTGTAACTGAAATCCTACATGCAGTCAGTGATATTCACTGAAACATACTTAATGCATATGGAGAGCAAACAGTGTATGTTAGCATTGTGGGTAGTGGGTAGGTGGTTAATTTCAGCAATGGCAACAGTGACCTGAAAGACAAGCCACATTGCAGATGGTCATGCACATGTATGATACCACAAAATGCAAAGTGTCTTGATAGCTCATTCACACAAATTGGGGAATTACAAACAGATATCTGTGCATGGAGCTGAGTAGCAGCTTCAATGCATTGGAAGCAATTATGTCAAAGCTTTATTATTGCAAAATTTTGAACAAGGGAGTCAAGTGAATGCTCACACAAGAACAGAAAGAATAATATTTGCTGTTCTGTCAGAACCTTTTGAACCAATACAAGGCTGAAAGTGTCAGTTTCCTGGATTACATCATAATGAGTAACAACATGTGATGTCACCTCCATGAACTGGAATCAAAACAGCAGTCTATGGAGTGATAACGCATGAATTCTCCATTGAAGAAAATGTTTGAGATGCAGTCCTCAGCAGGTAAGATGAAGTGCACTGTCCATCAGATAGAAAATAATGATCATTCCAGATTTAACAAGTCCAAGACCTCCTTGTGAAACTAAATGTATGCAAATCCATGAGGACAGATGATAACGCATACAACGGTTCTGAGAGAGATGACTGATGTGATTGCTAAGCCACCCTCTGTCATATTTGAAAAACCATGGCTGTAGGATGAAATCCCCAGTGACTGGAAAAAGGGAAACATTACTCCCATTTTCAAGACAGGGAGAAAGAATGACCTGGGAAGAACAACAGGCCAGAGAGCCCTGTCTCTGTGCCTGGGAAGATCATGGAGCATATCCTGCTTGTTTCCATGTTAAGGCACATACAAGAGGAAGATGTAATTCAAAACAGTCTTGGTTTCACCAAGGGTGAATCTTGCCTGATCGGTCTGGCAGCCTACTATGATGAAGTGGCAGCACTGGTGGAGAGACAAAGGGCAAAGATTGACATCTACCTGGACTTCTACAAAGTCTTTGACATGGTCCCTCACCACATCCTTCTTTCTAAATTGGGAAGGTATGGATTTGAAGAATGGACTGTTTGGTGAATTCATAACTGGTTGGCTAGTCACATCCAAAAGCTCTTGATTTACATCTGGGTGGAGGCCGGTCACAAGTGGTGTCCCTCATGGGTCGGCCTTGGAACCAGTGCTCTTCAACATCTTCATCAATTACATAGACATGGAATTGAGCACACCCTCAGGAATTTTGCTGATGACACCAAGCTGAGTGGGGCAGTTGATACACTGGAGGAAAGGGAAGCCATTTAAGGGGACCTGGCAGGCTGGAGAAGTGGGCCCATGGTAACCTAGTGAGGTTCAACAAGGCTAAATACATGGTGTTGTACTTGGGGTGGGGCAATCCCAGGTATTTATACAGACTAAGGGAAGAAGTACTTGAGAGCAGCCCTGCACAGAAGAGTTCAGGGGGTCCTGGTGCACGAGTAGCTGGACATGAGCCAGCAGTGTTTGCTTGCATCCTGTGAGGCCAACTGTGTTCTGGGCTGCATTAAAAAAGGGTTGGCCAGCCGAGAGAGGGAGGTGATTGTCCACATCTATTTGGCTCTTGTGAGGTCCTGTGCATCCAGGTCTGGGGCCTCCAGCACAAGAAAGACACAGAGGAGGGTTAGTAAGATGATCAAAGGTCTGGAGCACCTCTCCTATGAAGAAAGGATGAGGGAACTGGGCCCATTTAACTTAGAGAAGGCTCTGAGGAGACTTCATTGTGGCCTTCAATTTTTTGAAGGGAGTGTATCATAAGGAGGGGGAATGACTATTTACATGGGTTGATAGTAACAGGACAAGGGGGAGTCATTTTAAAACGAGATGGGAAATTTAGGTTAGATATTAGAAGTAAATTTTTCACCCTAAGGGTGGTGATGCAGTAGAACAGTTTGCCCAGAGAGGCTGTGAATGCCCCAGCCCTGGAGGCATTCAAACCCACACTGGAGGTGACTCTGGGCAGCCTAGTCTAGTGGATGGCGACCTTGCACATGGTAGGGTGATTGAAAGTAGAAGATTTTTGAGGTCCTTCTCAGCCAGGCTATTCTATGTTTCTGTGATTTTCTGGAACCTGGACAAACAATCAACTCTGCTGCATTTCAGTGCTGACTTGACTGAGGACTTGAACTTTCACTGTCAGGCCAGAGAAGAAGAAAATAATTTACTTTCAAAATGGCAATGCAGAATCTCATTTTAAAGGCTGTGGAGCACATAGCCAGTCTTGGCTGGAATGGCCTAGAATATCCAAAACATATTCTGGATTTTATGGCTCCTGAATTCCATTTCTTCAGACAAAAATGCATGGCAATATTTTCCTATCAATTATACAGTCATAGCATCTGTGAGATAGCGGGCTTCCTCTGCTATTGCAGATTCTTATGAGCATGGCACGCAAACTCTTGTTTATCACTGGTGAAAGTACATAACTAATGATCTTCACTGTGTTGAAAATTAGTACTTTTGTGGCTGAGAATTTGCCCTATCAAATAGTGTCATTATGCTCTTTGTATCCATTGTAGTTTCTATGGAAATAAATAGATGGCATTAACTTTGGAGCATTCTTTGTGTATGTATCAATATAAATTAAACTACTGAAATTTAACATCAGGATTGTCATTTGCTTGCTATGCTTAGTTACTATTAAACTAATACCATAAACAATATAAACAGAATAAAGTGTGCCATCAGCTGTCACTTTTGATATTCATAGTCATAAATGGAAGTCTAGTAAAGGAAATGGAAATGGTTCATTGATCCCAGAAGTGTGCCTTACTATTCAGAAATAATTATGCTACTTGATGAACCATAGTACTATCTGCTCTCAGCCTCCTCTTTTATTTGGTTGAAAACAGAATTACAAAATCATGGGGTTTAGAAATCACCTCCAGAGATAATCTTGTCATCTGCTAAAACAGGTTCCATCCAATAGATTTCACAATAAAGCTTCCACTGGGTTTTGTATATCTCCTGTAAAGAATCCACAGTCTCTCTGGGCATCTTGTTCCATTGTTCTGTCACCCTCAAAGTAAAGTACTTCCCCAAGTTCAGACAGAGCTTCTTGTGTTCCAGTTAGTGTTCATTGTCCCTTGTTCTGTCACTGAGCCCAACTAAAAAAAGCCTAGCACCATCCTCTTGGCACTTGCCCTTTTTGTATTTTTCAAGTATTGATAGCATCCTTCCTCAGCCTTCTATTCTCCAGGCAGAACAGCCTCAGGTCTTTCAGCCTTTCTTCACGAGGGCAATGCTTCAGGATCCTAATAATCTTTCTGGCCGTCCACTGGATACTCTCCAATAGTTCTCCATTCTTCAACTGAGGAACTCTGAACTGGAGATAATATTTGAGATATGGCCTCACTGGGGCAGAGTAGGGGGGAGCGATAGCATCTCTCCCAGCCTGTGTACTACAATATTTTTAATGCATCTCAGAATAGCACTGGCCTTTTTGAACAAGGGCAGTCTATCAGGAAAAAGTCACTTGGTCATAGAAGGAGATGAGGTCAGTCAAGCAGGACCTGTTTTTCATGAACCCATAATGGTTAACACTGATGCCCTAACTGTCCTGTGCATATAAGTCTGGGAATTCTTCAGTTGGCCAGGTGTAATGGTAAATAATGGAAAGTGAATAGTCAATCACTTATGCTGTCTTCTTCTGTACCCTTAGCTGGATTCCAACTGGTCCTATGGAAGTGTGACAGTCCAGGTAGAGTAGCAGATCACTAACATTTTCCTCCTGAATTCTGGGACATTTATTCTGCTCCTCATCCCAGACATCCAAGTCAGAAGGCCGAGTACCCTAAGAATAACTGCCCTGACTATTTAAGATAGAAGTAAAGAGGGCACCAAGAACCTCAGCATTTTCCAGATCTTCAGTGCTAATGCTCACTACAACATCTAGAAAAGAATTAAGGTTTCCTTTGGTCTTTGGCCCTCTTCTTGCAGTCAGTATACTTGTAAAAACAATATTTATTATCTTTAACAGTGGTGGGCAGATTTAATTCTTGCTGGGCTTTCATCTTTCTAAATTTTCCTCTGCATGTCCTGGTAACATTTTTGTACTCTTCCCTAGTTGCCTGACCTTTCTTCCAAAGATAGTAAACTCTGTTTCCTGGAGTCTCAGCAAAAGCTGCCTGTTCAGCCAGGCTAGTGTTCTTCCCTGTTGGCTCATCTTAGGGAACACAAGGAAAGTTTGTTCCTGTGCCATTAACATTTTCTTCTTGAACAATGTCCAACCTTCCTGGACTCCTTTGCCTTTCTGGACTGTCTGCAAAAGGACCCTCCAAGCTACTGTCCTAAACACTTCAAACTATGACCTCTAAAGTCCACTGCAGCATTTTTAATGACCAGCCTTCTGACTACAACAGGAATTGATAATTCTATTATTTTGTGGTTGCTATGCTGAAGACATTTTCTGACCACTGCATCTCCCACCAGTTCTTCTCTTTTCATAAGCAGCAGGTCTAACAAGGTGTTTCCTCTAGGAGGTTCTCTTACTAGCTGCTTCAGGAATTTATCTTCCACCCACTCCAGGAAGTTTCTTGATTGCTTATTCTCTTCTGCATTATATTTCCAGTAAATGTCATGTAAGTTAAGTCCCGCTTGAGAACAAGGGTTGGTGATTTTGTGACTTCTGCTAGGTACGTGAACAATACCTAATCTGTCTCTTCATCTTGGTTGAGCAACCTATAATGAACACCCACCAGGATGTCTGCCTCGTTAGCCCGTTAGCCTTCCCTCAATACTTATGCATAAGGATTTGACCTTGTAATTTTCCTGCACTGAGCTCTACAACATCAAAACACTGCCTAAAAGGGAGAGCTACCCCACCACTCCTCCTTGTTGGACTACCTCTCCTAAAGGGCTGATAGTCTTCCATTACAGTGCTCCAGTCATGAGAATGGTAGCACAGTGTTCCAGTGATAGTGACGGACTAGTTTTTTTCCTGCCACACAATGACTTCTTGCTTCTGCTGTTTGTTGTCTGAGCTGCATATACTGGTGCAGGTGCACTTCAACTGGGCTATTGGTTTCGCCCTCAGTCCTGGCATGCTGTTCGTGTATTCATCTCTGTTAAGCCTGATTTTACTTTCTTCCACCTTCAAGCCTAGTTTAGGTTCTTCTCAGTGAATCCTGATAACTCCATTTGAGACAGGTGGACCCCATCTGTTGTGAGCAGGTCTGGTGCTGGGTAAATTGCCCCATCATTTAAAAAAATAAATAAATAAATAAATAGAAAATTTCCTCTGATGGCATGAGCCTCTTAGTAGTGTGTTATCTGTTTGGTTTTCCTTTTCTTCATAGAACTTTTCCCTCCTTCTGAAGGAAAACCACCTGACCTCCCACTCCTTCAGCTGACTGCTCCAATGCCCTGAAGTGCCTTTTGATAGCCATTGTGCTTCTCCCAATGACTTTATTGCTGCCAACCTGACCTGGGTAATAACTGGAGATCTGTATCAGACAAGAGATTATCCTAGAATAAGCTCTTCCATCATCTTTCCATGAACAGATATGATGCTGACTGGTCATTGATTTCCTGACTCTTACTTCTTACCCTTTCAAAGCCTGGAGTGACACTTGCTTTCCTCCAGTCCTCAGGCACTTCTATTTTCCATGATCTTTTAAAGATGATAGAGACCTACCTGGCCATCACTTCTGTGAACTCCTTCAGCATTCATTGGTGCTTCCTGTTGGATATTTGTGTATAGTCTACAAGGTCTCTCACCAGATTTTCCTCAGTAAAGGGGAAATCTTTCATTTCTCAGAGTCTGTCTTACCTCCATGTTCTGGGATTCCTGAAGAGTAGTCTTAGCAGTAAAGAAAGCATTCAATAACTGCTGTAAAAGAAAATGCTTTCTTGGTGTCCAGTCTCATAAGGCCACCCATCCTATTCAGGCCTACATTTTCTCTACTCTTCCTTTTGCTACTGACATACTTAAAGAAGCCCTATATATATATATAAAGAAGCCCTATATATATATAAAGAAGCCCTATATATATATATATATATATATGTTTTGTAGGTGTTCTTCTTTCAGGTTTATTTTTCCATTAACTCCTTGCTAATCATGCAGGTCTCCTGCTATCTTTTCCTGGTTTCTTACTCTTAGGGATGCATTGATCTTCAGCTTCTTGGAGGTGGTGACTGAATGTCAACAGTTCTCTTAGGCCCCCTTGCCTTCCTGAGTCCTAACTCATGAGATATCTCCTCATAGATCCTTGAATTTGCTCAAAGTTATGTTCTGATTGGTGTCTCGCTCCAATTTATAGTTCTTTGTTCATATGTATACCTGGCATGAGATTAAGAAACAATGGTTCAAATGTTGGTCCAACCAGTTTATTACAAATCTTAATCAGGGAGATAGGGAAGGAGAAGACAGGCCTTATTACAATTTAGGGTGATGGGAAAGGGAAGGCAGGCAATAGAAAAGGTAGGAAGTAGAATCAAGGAGTCTTTGTAGAAAGCAAGAAGAGAGTGGATCCAGTGCGGTTTGTAGTTCAGTCACTGATCGTCAGAAGTGGTGGGTCGCTGGCCATAGTAGTTCCATTTACAATGACGGTGACCACAGCAACAGTTTCCAATGGTAGTACAAACTTATTTCTAAGTCCAAAGTGACTGAGTCAGCTCTCCTTGGAGTGGCAACTTCTGGCTCTGGAATCTCAGGAGAAAGTCCTTTGTTCCTATCTCCCGGGCCTCGCCAGCAAATAAGAGGGACGAAGTCTGCCCACCTGCACCCTGTTTTTCACATGACACGACGGTATAATTCCCCAGTTTTCCCACACCAAGCTGGAGTTATTTAGTCACAGGCCAGATCTTCTGCCAGTAAACACTCCTGAGCACTCATTTCCAGAGGCAAACAGTTCTAGAGGAGGGTGCTTTCCTTTCCAATGTCCACAAAGTGATGTTGATTGTCACACAGTAGCACCCATCACTTTCCTCCTCCATAAATCAGTTAGAGTCTTATCACAAGAAATACCTCAGGAAGCAAGCTTTGAGCCAGAAAAAGAAGAAGGGTTCTCACAGTTGTCCTGTTTTATTCTCCAGTTGGTTGCAATGGTGTGAGCACTACCCATCTCATACTTAATAGATAAATGACCTACCAGTACTCAGTCCCTCAAACTTTGTTTCAGGATGCATTATAACCATCCTCATGATGAAATGCAACTTTCTGCCATATGCTGATATATCACAGAGCAAGATGGTAAAGTATCATAACTGATGCTTTGCAATTAGATCTGCCACTCAAGAAATAGAACACTTTGAAAAATCAAGATGCCAATTCTCAAATAAACTGACTTTGGTAGGTACAGCAGCCAGCAGACTATATAAACTGACTTAAAATTATCCAGTGATCTCTCAGCTTTCCAGAGATCTCTCAGCTTTCCTGCTATTATAAAACCTGAGGGCTAATTTTAGCTCCATGCTGGGAAGAAAGAACTTAGCTTTATACTTTTACATCACTACAATATTAAGATTGTATCTTAGCAGCTGCCGTAAATGCTGATTTTTAATTTTTATAAGTTTATTACGACATGCAGCTATCTCCCAGAATACACAGCATATCTGTGGATGGATCGCAACAATCCTAACATTTATTAAGCTCTCTTACAAATCTAGTCTACTGAAATAGTCATAATGATTATTAGTAAACATGACATATATGTGCACATATAGGGAATGTTATGTCAGCCTTTCAGCATAGCTGCAGCCAGCAACCAAATTTGCACTGTTTGGCTACTGTGCTCCTGAATCAGTGCTTACAGCACAGGAAGAGGAAATGAGGGCTAATCCAACTACAGGGAAACAGTAATTCACATATTAATGGTTTTACTGAAGAAAATCAGTCTGCTTGTACTTGGCTAGCCTGCATATCTTACTGCTGGGATAAAAAAGACACTAACAGGTTGTCTCACTTGTTTTAAATGTTTAACATACTGCTAACTCTTATCAGGAAATGTTTAACATACTGCTAACTCTTATCAGGATGAGATAGGAGTAGTTTAGGTGGATTAAAATGTTTTGACTTCTCATGTAAACCCATATTTACATACACACAACTTGCTGGTAATGAAGACAGCAGAATTTATTTTCTTAGACAATCTAAAATGACACCAAGAAGATCAAGGTATATTTTATCGTAAAATACTTTTACACAGCAAATAAAAATGAGAACAAGTAATTTCCTTCTGAGTAAACCATAAGAAATGCTCATAATAATTCAGATAGGCACTGGATGAATTCTTAATTTTCAGTTATTAAGATGTTAAAGTAAAATTTGATCAAATCTTGAATACACCAGAAGATGCAGACACATTGATTAATAAACAAACTACATTCCCAGCCTCTTTAAAAGATAAAAGATAAAATGTTTTTTGTTTGTTTGTTTCTTATGCTTACTGGTCCAAGCTAACAATCATCATTAAACATTACCAGGACACTGTTGCCAAGACACAGCAAATGCCTTTCTGGTCACTGTTCAAGTGTACATGTGGTCCACCTTACAGCTTTTTTTTGATGTTGTTTTTTTCCTTGGATCATTCAACAAACTACTAGTAAACAATGACGACAGGTTAAAAAGCAAAAAAAAGAAGAACAACTGTTATTTCTTGAAAGAATAGGAGAGCATTTCAGTTATTAATTCATCTTTGCATTCTTCTGTTATCTCAGAAGAAAGGATTACCCCTCTTCTCAACATCCAATGCGGTCTGAACATACTTTTTTTTTTTTTTGTATTTTCATGTCTTGTACAATTCTACGAAAAATCTAATAGGGTTAATTTTATGCAAACATTAGTTTATCATAGAGAACTTGTGTTCTCTTTCAAGAGAATTGTGAGCATAATTTCCCTTATAAGATTTCTCTATCCATCCATTCCTCTTTCCTGACTTAAAAAATAAAATATACAATTGTCTTATCAGTTTCAATTAACTGTAATGTAGAGTTTATTTATTTTTTTCTGTTACATTAACTTTAACATGAATATTTATTTTTTTTTACTTTTATGTGTGTGTGTGTGATTATTACATTTATAGCATGTATGTTTATACCCTGGAGAAGAGAAGGCTGTGAGGAGACATCATTACAGCCTTCTAGCATTTAAAGGGAGTTTATAAACAGGACAGGAATCAGAAAGGCATTGATAGGACAAGGGGTAATGATTTTAATATAAAGGAGAGAAGGTTTAGTTTAGATGCCAGGGGGAAGTTCTTCATAGGGAGAGTGGTGAAGTGCTGCAACATGCTACCCACAGATTGAGGGCACTGTGACCCTTGAGATGTTCGAGACCAGGTCAGGTACTGGGCAACCTGGTTTAGCATTAGATTTGGAGGTTTGCGGCCACTGGGGGGACATTAACTTGATGTTGCTTGGGATCCCTTTGAACCGAAGTCATTCTATGATTCTGTGATTCAATGATTGTATGTATATGCTTTTTATTGTTATTTGCATATTGTTTTTAGCGATGGGAAAACAAAACAAAACAAAGTACTATGGACTAATACTGAACATAAATAAATAAATAAATAAATAAATAAATAAAATTAAGGAATGCATAACACTTTCTTAATGAAAGAGATTTTAAGAGTCTTTCTGAAGGTAGCTGCAAAGAAATTTGGAGTGGCTCTCCTTTAAGACATAGCAGATGAAACAAAGCAAATCAGTCTACTTCACAGACACACTGCTGAATTACTGAGTTTACATTTCTTTCAAGAAGACTTCTGTGCATACTAGAGAAAAATAATGATGTTTTTTTTAATGGGAGAGTTATTTCTCCTGGTGTTTCTATCACTGACAGTACCTAAGACAGCTACAGACCTTGTTCTTCAGTGGTTGTTATTGCCAGACCAAACACCTGAACCTTAAGAAAATGTGTTTGTTTTCTTTTTTTTTTTCCTGTTATCTTGTTTTTCACTGCATGACACTGTTCTTGTTCTTGTCCTAACTTAAAAAAAAAAAAACAACTAAAAAAAGAAACTACAAAAAAACTCTAGAAAAATAAATGACAAATGACAACTGCTGTGATCCATCTCAGTGACAAGAAGTAACTCCTCAACAAGAGAATCCTGTTCTTCTAACTAAGTTATGACCTGTTCCTTAGCAAAAATAATGTGAATTATCCACAAACAGAATGATGAACTTTCTCATGGAGTATATCTGAATGGCCTATAGTGTTGGAGATGTTTAGTGAAGAGCAGAAGTGTAAGACAGAGTTTAAACAATGCAAGTCATTTACTTCCTGTGAGAAAATGTTTTTCTCTCTTTTACTTTTTTATTTTTTTCCTTTCCATTTTTAAGACTTTTAAACCTTACTTGCTTTTTAAAATAGAAATTAACATAAAATATTCTTCTCACCTAAGGATCAGGAACTCCACAAGAGGACAAAGATATTGGATAATTACTTATAAGATAAAATTACTTGTAGGATAAAAACTATAGGATAATTAGGATAATTATAAATAGGCTGAGGTACTGAATGTTTTTTTTTTTTCTCAGCCTTCACTGGCAGCCTGGATTTTAATATTTTTCATTCCTTTAAATCCTACATCCCTAAACCTCTAGGTGGGGATTGGGGGAGTAATTTACACTTCCCTTCCCCCCCCCTCCCTCCCCCCCCCCAACTCCCCACTGTAAGGAGAAAGGAAGTCCAAGATCGTCTCATGAGATGTGCATACAAGTGTATGGGAGTGGATGACATTCATCGCAGGGTTCTGAAGGAGCTGTTGCTGAGCCACTCTCCACCATATTCACTCTCCACCATATTTGAAAAGCTGTGGCTTTCAGATAAAGTCTTGGGTGACTGGAAAAAGGGTCATATCACCCCCATTTATAAGAAAGGGAGCAAGGAGGATCCTGTGAACTACAGGTTTTTGAGTCTCAGATGTGCCTGGGAAAATAATGGAGCAGATTCTCTTGGATGACATGCTAGATCACATGAGGAATGAGCATGTGATCCAAGACAGACAGAATGGCTTCATCTAGAAAATGTGGTCTTCTATGTTGGGATGACAGTATTGGTGGACAAAGGGAAGGCAACTGAAGTCATTTACCCAGACATGAGCAAGGCCTTTGAAATGGTCACCAATCACCAAATTGGAGGGATGGGTAGACCACCCAATGGATAAGGAATTGGTTGAAAGGGCACAGTCAAAGGGTGGTAATCAGTGGTTCTATGTCCAGGTGGAGGCCAATAACAGGTGGTGTCACCCAGTGTCTGTCTTGGGACTGGTGCTCTTTAACATCTTTATCAATGATATCGATGGTGGTAAAATAGTGGGGGAGCCTTTTTACAAAGTATAACTTGTTTAGCACTGATTATCTGATGGTGACAGATTACCTTTTTGTTCCTTTACTTATTAAATTGTATCTTGGTCTTCAAGTTTTCTCACTTTTTTTCTTCTGATTTTCTTCTACATCTGGCTGTGAGGGAGTGATCTAGTGCTGGGCTGGGATTTACCAGTCATCTAGAGTCCAACTGTCACAAGGACTTTTATCTTTTCTTCTGAAATAAGAAAGTAAATATAAAGAAACAAAATGAATTTGTGGCATCAGACACCATGTCCTGCTATTTATCTTTCTGAGTTTTTGTCTGGAAGTTTATTATCTTAACCATCTGATATAATTTGGTTGAGATTTTACTTCAATAATGCTCCTGCTGCTGACTACTACAAATCTCCCTTACAGTTCTCTTTGTTTAGTAATACTTCAACAGTACTTAAAGTGGCCTTTGATTTATTACAAAATGGAAGATTAGGTAGCGCTTCCTCTCCTTTAATACAGCAGCAGATCACTCTAAATTTTATAGATTAATTTTTCCTCATTAACTTCTAATATAATATTTTAATATGGCAATTAAAAATAAGTTATTGGAAACTAACTCAATTTTCACAAAAGAACTTTGAGAATACAAATGCAAATGTATCTTCAAAAAATTGACAGTTTTCAAATATACTGAAAATCCAAATACTCCAATAAAACTTAGCATCTGCAACTTTAAAAACTGTCAGATGAACTTATTATCAAGTATACTGATAATGCATTTATTTATTTATTTATTTGTTTGTTTACAGAATCAGGAATGCTTGAAGTTGGAAGGGTCCTCTGCATTTCACCTTGCCCTCCTATCTATCTGAACAAGAGCCACTCGCCCAGGTCCATGTATGGATTTTTCCATCTCTCCAAGAATGCAGGCTCCACAAGCTTTCTGGGCAACCACTGCAAGTTCTCAATCATCCTCATAATGTAAAGGCGTTTTCTTATTTTCTTACATCCTGCATTTCAGTTTGTTCCCCAAACAATCCAAAAGTCTTTCTTTTCCTTCTTCACTTGCAGTTTGCAAGTAGACATGACCATGGGAATTCAAGCCCAATTTTATAAAAATCCTTGCATTTTCTTTTTCTCTTGCATGCATATATGATTTTCCTCTCTCTCTCTCTCTCTCTGTCTCTCTCTCTTTCTTCCCTCTTGCCCCTCCCCCCTCCAGTTTTTCCTAAGAAATTGAAGGGTATGGTAAAAAAAACAGACAAGCTAAGAAATTCTGTTTTCTTTCAACTTTCACCATTCAATTTCCACCTCCTCCCAGATCTCCAGTAATTTATCTCTAGTAATTTGTTTTCAAGTAAATCATCTTCTGAGAAAGATAGATAGCAACTGTCTTGTGACTTGAGCATTATAACTACTATCACCTGACAAAGACTGCTTTTATGATAGAATTTAAAGTTTGTTTACTGAAGACTACATTTTTATTTTTTAATTTTAATTTTTTAGAAAATTGTTGAACAATTTATTCTCTGTGATAAAATACCAATATTCAAAAGTAACATTTTGAAAGACTTTAAAATCCAAATGAATAGAGCCAAATGTTACTGCAAAAGTTATGGGCTATTTTGTTTGCTTCTCTGTTCCCGGTGGTATATTCATGCCAGTTGTTTAGCTGGCATACCCATTGATAGACAAGTTGGGAGTAGAACCTGCTGCATGGATTGTGATTTCATGAGATCTTTGGGTAATTTAACTGATATATATATTTGAAATTCCCTAGTGGATGAAATTCTTACTTTCTCAGAAAATATTCTTTGATTTTGGCTAAGTAATTTCAGTCTGGCAGACTGACTCAAAGTCTCATAAAGAGAATCTTATATCACCCTAGAAGTGTGCAGCAAAACGGCAAATACTGCTGATCATAAAGAAGGTTTAGAAACAATACCCAGTCCTTATACTAAAGTGGCCAGATTTTTGCCCAAGATCTCACTGAGACAGAGCTTTGCTATCCCAAAGCAAGGTACTATCTTTGCTACTGCTAGCAATGGAGAGACCAGATTCAGTGAATTATTTTCAAGAATCTGTTTCCATAGTGTGGATTATACAGATACAGCAACGCTGAAGCTAATGATCCTTGGCAATCACAGACATTCTCATTTGGCACACTGAATCATATCTGTTGCAGGCAGGTGGGTCTGACTTTAAGAACACTTCTCACAACACTATTATCTTCATCATTTCAACTAAGTATTCACCTTTTATTGAACTTCCAGCTTTTATCAGAAGGACAAAGTAACTTTGAGAGCAGAAAAATTTATGAACAGTAGAAACAGCATCCACAAGTAATTAAGGATTGAGTATAGCATCTGAGAAATTCTCATCTGTAGTGAAAATATGAATCCTTGAGTAAATGCATTTCTGAGAACAATTCACTGTAGTTAGACAGCTGGCAGCCATTGTTTACTGCTTGAATCTATTGTTTGCTCATTTTTATTTTAAGCTTCCTTTTTGCCACATCTACCTGTTTTCCTTCATTTCTAATTTAGACCGAAGATTCCTTTTGGCAAGAACATTTTATATCAATAAGGATGCTCTGTGAGCTTCAGGGAACTTGCATCCTTTCTTTTGGCTAAATTCAACTATTTTGTTTCCTTCAGATTCCCATATGACATTTGAAAAAAAACAAAGCTGTAGGCATATATCCTCTACCAGTAAAAGCTATGCCAATTCAAGAAGCTATTGCCCATGGTTTCTTATTACCAGTACTTCAGACATTCCTGCTATGAAGTTGGTTTACTAAAACTATTTTTGTTTTCCATTAAAAATCATGTTATTGCTTCTATATGGTGTAAATCAGGTCTGAGTTATGCTGTCTGACACAGGCAGAAAACTTCTACAGCAGAGTTCAAAATGGACAAATGAACAACATAATACTGCACTACTACCTGGAGAGAAGTAGTGGCTGTAGGTACCACAAGTACAGCTAGAATTGCCTGCATTCAGAACATAAGGCAAAGGCTGATGATTACATGTATGCGTTTAATAAGGCTTGTCTCAAATCTGTTGGCCTACATGCAAAATGACTTTGCTGCATAGGGTGTGAGAAAGGAAGATGTGTTCCAATTTTATTTTTTTCAGGAGAAGTCAACACATTGCCTCACAAGCTAAAACGTAGGTGTGTGATATCTATATGTTTTAAAGGATGTAATTTAGAGGATGTAAGAAAATTTCTTCCTCTTTAGTATTATTATTATGATTATTACTTAAAAAAAAACAACAAAACTTAATAGTTTATCTCAAAGATACATAAACAAATATAATTGAACATTAACTTGTAAGTATTTATTGTGTAAGCAACTGAAATAAAGCCAATTCAGTGTTACTTAGAGCTGTGCTTTTACACTGACAAAATCACTAGACTCTTAAAGATGAAAAGCTTTGTTTGATGGATAATTAGTAAAAAAATATTCATATTCAATATTTTTTTTAAATTTATTTTAAGCACATCATCTTTGTGATATTTTAACACTCCAGAACCACTGTTCTACAATAGCTAACAGAGAAAAGCTATCTGTACGTGGATTTGGGGGAAAAATCATAATAATAATGATAATGATAATGATAATGATAATGATAATAATAATAATAATAATAATAATAATAATAATAATAATAATAATAGTAATCATAGTAATAATAATAATAAATCTGAAATCACATAAAGATTAGATCTCAGAGTTTTGAATTATTTTTGATTTGCTGAGACTAGTGAAAATATATTTGAGAGTTTTCAGAAACAATTCAGGGGACATTCTGCAACTCCTGACAATAAACATATGTAAAACACAGATGGTTTTGAAGAACCAAAATTATTTTGTCCCCAAATAATTGTTTTTCTCTTGTATGACTATTTTTTTTTTCTTAAAATAAATGAATAAATAATATGATATGTGAGGAAAGCAAGTATCAACACAAAAATCTATGTGTTCTTTTATCTCACTTTTTGTTAAAATTATTATCATCTGTTTAGGTCCATAGAAAAACTCAGGAAATTCTACTCTGAAAAATTTTCTCTTTCTTTTTCCCAATGTAGATTAAACATTCCTAGTTAATTTTTACAGATCTGAATACTGTATGAACACTTGAAGATTCACCCATAACTAACTGTGGTGTTTTATACTCTAGTTAAAACATACAGGTGTTTATTTCACAAATTAGAAGTAACAAGAAAGCTATTTCTAGACAAAAGATAGAAGTATCTTAAAATTACAAATTGACTATCTAAATTAAACTCATATAAGAAAACAGAATTTACAGGGCATTTTTGTCCTTTAAGCACAGGATTAATTTTACTGTCCATTTACAAAAGCAATATTTTCCAAGGCCTCCTTTCAAGTTATGAATATTTTACCCAGGGCTCCCTGAGAGGGAGAGAAATAGCTTTTCAACCAGCTGGTGCAGGGTTATATTTGGCATATGGAGCCTGGATTCAGTTATTGACTTAGAAGCCCATAAATACTCCCTTAACAACAACACTGTGTAATACACATAGTTGGGGAACTCTTTAAAAGAGACTTCTAAGGTATCCAGCCTTCTTGTCTTTAACAACACAACATACTGTAAAGCAGAAGACTTGAATTTAGATCAAGATGATAAGATCCTGAGGCCGGAAGAAGCTGGGGAGTTTTCAGCCACAAAGTAAACTCTCAGAATTTAACAAAAATGAAATGTAGATGCCTTTTCACTAGTACTTAGAAGCAATTTACACTCATTTTAAATGATATGTTAGTGGAAAATGCTGAATTAATAATGTTGAGGAAAGATATCTTTTACACAAGTCACACATATAGGCACAAATAACAACAGTATAAGCTTTCTCTTAACAGTGACTGGGCTGCATAGAAGTCTGTATGTTCCCATTATAGCTTCAAGACTTTATATCATGTGGTTTCAATTAAAACTTTCTCTTTCCTCTTAGAAGAGGCAACTCAAATTATTCTTCCTGTTTAGCCAATTCATTCTTCTCAGCAAAATTACTCATAAAATTACTTTTTTTCCTTTTTTAATATATTTGAAAATTCTCTTGATCATTTGCCTGACAAAAATAATATAAGTTCCATATAAGCTGAATAGTTCAATCCATGTGTTGTGTTGGCATGTAACAGCTGGGATCTATCACTGCCAAGTGATAATTAAACAAACTTGGCAAAAGATCTCTGGGAAAAGTTTTGTATGCAAAACCGAGCTGTGTATCTTCTCAGGAAGTTTCTTGTGGGTGTGTGAAAAATGAATACAGCTGACTTTCTGAGGTGTTTTATTTAATTATTTGCTAGGAGCAAAGACAATTTAAATCACTAAACACTGTGAGGTTAACTGTGAATACTGTTAAATTCTGAAAAGTCAGTAAACCTGCAGAATTCCTGAAAATTTACTTTTTTTTAATTTAATTTTATTTTTTTAAGGGAACCTGAGCAAAATATGACTTCTTAAATGTATTAATGATTCATTAATTCATTAATTCTGCCTAATTTCCAGACTGACAAAAGATTTATGTAAATTTTATAATGGCTTTGGTTAAAGGGAATACTGCAGATTCATTACACAAGCTATATACACAGAATTAAGTATTTCAATCTGAACTCTGGTTCTGAGAGTGATGTATATTCAATAAGGTGATAGAAACTTCAAAACGATCAAGATTTAGAATATTGAAATATTTTATATTTATTTTTGTGGCCTTAAGTACAGTATGAAATTCAAGCACAAAAAATATGTTGGCAGAAATTGACTAAATACACTGTTATCTCCCAATTAGAGATTCCCAGAAGATGACAACCAGAAGTAATTTGTGTGGCAAGTACATACAAGAAGATAACAAGTATGTAATATAGAAATGGGAGAAGGAATTAAACTTCCTGAAGAAACTGCTGTGAATAATTTGGTCATTTCTAGTTGTTAACCATGGATATTTGTGAAACAAAGGAGTACGTGGGAATGTAAGACTGGAATCAATATGTCATTTCAAGTGTTCGTACTACAGGCTGTAGTACTGCACTGTGATGTCTGAACTGGAATAAATTACTTGTAAAGAACTCAGAATTTATGAGTGAGATCTTATTTGCTTATTTCTATTGGCAATGAATAAAATGTTTTGAAGTTGTGCTAGCTCTTCTCAGAAAAGACTTGAAGTTTATGATTATGTTCTCCGTGCTTGATAGCAATGCAGTTTTTTGCCCCTTAATGTAATTGAACCTATTATATAGTACCTGTTTATAAAGGGCCAAACATACTTTTAGTTTGGTCAAATGTATCACAAAGTAGCTGTGAATAAACAGAAAGCCTTCACTGCTATAATTCTCAACTTATCTGCCCCTTAGCAAAGTATTTTCCTTTCCTTTCCTACTTAATTATTATACAGCATGTGGAATGCAGAGAAGGAAATATAAACACTCAAATTCTATGGAGCTGGACAGGATCAATCTAAGTGTACTGAAGGAAATAATAGAAGTACTCACAAAACCACTTTTATTAATTTACCAGCAGTTTGGCTAAGCAGGGAAGTCTTACTTGAGTGGATATTAGCAAATGTGACACCTGTTCATATGAAGGACAGGAAGACCTGAGGAATTCTAGGCCTGTCAATATGAGTTTAGTACCAGAGATGGTCATGGAGCAGATAAACTTGTCTGCCATCAAATAAGACATATAGGACAATTATGTGATTAGACCAAATTATCATGGAGTAATGGATCACATGTCCTGCTTGACTCAACTGATCTCCTGCTATAATAAGAGGTCCTACTTAGTGGATGAGGGACATGCTGTGGATGCCATTTATTTTAAAAGAACATTTGATAAAGTTTCCCACAACATTCTCCTGGAGAAACTAACTGCCTGTTTTTGGACTGATGTATTGGTTTCTGGATAAAAATGGGCTGTACAGAAGAGCCCAAAAGGTCAATATGAATGGAGTTAAATCTGGTTGGCAGTAAGTCATATGAGGTCAGTCCTAAGACTGAAGACAAATCCCACAGCAAGTTCTGTTTAAAACTTTTATCTATAATCTTGATAAGTGCCTCCTGAAAGAGTCTGAAGACGATACCAAGTTATTCAGGACTGCTGATCTGCTTAAGGAGCCAGTGACGAGGATTGTGCTACTTGATGTTTGACTGACAAGGAAGGGCTGAGGGGATGTAAAGGATGGGGACAGATTGGGATGCAGTGATCATGAGATAATAGAATTCAAGAGCAATAAGTAGGATTGCTACCCTGGTTTTCAGGAGAGCTGACTTTGACATCTACAATGACCTGTTTGGAAGTATGCCATGGGCTACAGCATTATAAAGTAAAGAGACCTATTGGAGCTGGTTAACACACAAATGTCATGTCTTCTGAGCTCAAGACCTGTGCATCCCTAAGAAATCAGGGAAAGGCAGCATGAGTCCTATGTAGATGAGCAGGGATGTTCAGGAAATGTGGAAAAAGGGCCTGTTCACTTGGGAAGAATATAGAAATATTATCAGGGCCTGTAGGGATGCAAAGAGCCCTATTGAAATTAAATCTTGCAAAGGAGTTAAAAGATAACAAGAAAGGATTTTAAGTAAACCAAAAGTAAAAAGATGACCAGGGAAAATGTGGGTCCCCTACTAAATGAGGCAGGTGCTTTGGTAACAGGGAACACTGAGAAAGTGGAGACAATAAATTCCTTTTTAGCTTCAGTCTTCAATGCCAAAACCATCCCAAAGGAATCCCGGATTCTGAAGAGAAAGAGCCAGGGGAAAGGAGCATTTGGTCAGAGAACATCTAGCCAAAATCAGTGCAAACATATCAATGGGCCCTGATAGAGATGTCAGAGGTGGTTCTGGAACTGCTATCTATTATCTTCGAAAGGTCTCAGTGAATGGGAGTGGTGCCTGAAGACTGGAGAACAGCCAGTGTCACTCCAGTCTTCAAAAAAGGTGGATACGGGAAACTACAGGGCAGACAGTCTCACCTCCTTCCCTGGAAATGTGATGGAATAATTTGTTCTGGCTACAGTCTCCAAGCAATTAAAGAGAAGAAAGTTACCAGGAGTATTAAATATGGATTCACCAAGGAAAATTCATTTTCAAAAAACCTGGTAGCTTTCTATGGCATAATCACTGGCTGAGTGAATGGGGAGAGAGCTGTGGATGTTGTGTACTGTGACTTCAGCAAGGCATTTGACACCATCTCCCACAAAATCCTTGCTATGAAATTTAGAACATGTGGGATAGATGAGTGAACAATAAGGTGGACTGAAAACCGTCTGAATGGAAGAGCTCAGAGGAATGTCATCAGGAGCAAGGAATTTGACTGGAAGCCTGTAACTTGCAGTGTTCCCCAGGAGTAAGTACTGGGTTCAGTCTTGTTCAACATCTTCATAAACCACCTGGAGGAAAGGAGAAAGTCCATCCTCAGCTGGTTGGTTTGTTGATGAAACAAAGCTGTGAGAAGTGGCTGACGCACTGGAAGACTGTGTTACCACACAACAAGACCCAGACAAACTGGAGAGCTGGACAGGAAGGAGCCTGATTTTAACAAGAACAAGCATAGAGTCTTGAACCTAGAAGAGGAATAACTGTGTGCATCAGTACAGGATAGGAGATGACCTGCTGAAGAGAAACTCTGCAGAGAATGATCTAGGTGTTCTGGCAGGCAACAGTTTGGCCAGAAGCCAGCAGTCTGCCTCTTGGCTGAGAACACCAGTGGTATCCTGGGATGCAATAAAAAGAGCATGGCCATCTGATTGAGAGAGGTGATTCTCCCCTTCTACTCTGTCCCAGTGGGGCCACATTTAGAATATCGTGTCCAGTACTGTTTTCTCAGTTCAAAAAAGACAGGGATCTCCTAGAAGTAGTACAGTGAGGGGACACAAAGATGATAAAGGTCCCGGAGCATCTCCCATGAGAGGAAGGGCTGAGTAACCTGAATCTGTTCAACCTGGAGAAAAGAGGACTGAGAGGTGATCTGACAAATGTTTATTTGCCATTACTAGATCCACAGTAATACAGAAGAAATATTTTTTTCAATAGTATATTGTTGCTGATGTCATAAAATTAATTAATTAATTAAATAATAATAATAATAAAGGAAGTATAATTCACTTTGAATTTGTGACTTAAAAAAAAAAAAAAAAAGCTATTAGCTTTAAAATCTTCAGGTTAAAAAACAGTTTTGAGACTAATGTGATAACAGAAATTTCACAGAATGGAGTAACTGTGTTTTGTAACACTGGAATATAGCTTGAAAGTTTTCATCCCAGCCTGTGTTGTGTAAAGGCATCTCAGAAGAGCAACACAGCATTCTATAAATCTTCTGTCTGCCACTAAATATAAAAATGTTTCCTGAGGAAGTGAAGTTGGTATTTCTTTGGGAATACAGTGGTCAATGAGGTGGCATGATGTAGGAACTTTTCAATACGGATCAATACTGTAAAGCTACTTGGATGGGTATGAAATGCCTAGTGTAGGTACATAAACTTTTGAAAGAAGAATGGAAGATTGGAAATCTGGGGCAATTAAAAAACAAACAAACAACAACAATAAAACCTGTTATGTAGTAAGATAGGAAGGTAGAAAGTGTAGGCAAAAAGCCTTACAGTACATGACTCATTTACTCACATTAATGCTAAGCTACTAAAGGAGAGTCCTGCTGTTAGAAGTTACATGACAAGTTACATACATGGCAGTGATCCCTTGTAAAATTGTTAAAATCGTTATAATTGTTACTTTACACCCTTCTCTTTATGGATACACTGTTGAAGTAGTTGGAGTACATTTTTAAGACAAAAATGGAAAAAGAAGCAAAAAAAAACCATTCTCATTTATGTAAAGTTATGATTCCATGTTTTATTCAACTTATACAACACGTTGCATTTTCTATGTACTTTGTAACTACTTCAACTGATGACGTACAAGTCCAACAGATCAACCAAGCCCAAAAAATCCTTTGTAGCAATTGTTGTAACATTTAATTCCCCCTCGCCATCCATCCCTCTTTCCCGTATGCTTTTTTTTTTTTTTTTTTTTTTTTTTTTTTTTTTACTTCTTTCCTCACCACCGTGAACGGTCATTTGTGCATCAATTTCAAGCAACCTTCGGGCCGCTGGGTGGTGTGAAAGACAAAACTGTTTTTTTGTCTCAAAGCTTACTTCGTGAGGCCTTTCTGGTGATAAAACTCTGACTGAATTATACAGGGGGGTGAATGGTGGGTGTCACCATACCACAGTACTTCTGCTTATGATTGCAAAAATAAGCATAAGTGGGACAAGCAGTCTTTTTCAGGGGTGCTGCCTGAAGGAGCTGACCACTGCAGAAGATGATAATGCTTGTGCATGGCAATGGAAGCACCACTTCCTGCTGGTTTATCTGTTGGGCCAGGAATTTCACACTAAACTGAGAAAAGAAGAAGAAGAAAAACTCACAGAAATGGGGAATAAAAGGCTCTTACTAAAATAGGGACTTTGGAGACAAACTCCCAAAGACACCTTTGACGGAGAATTCCCTGAGGGGAAAACCTCTTCAGAAGAACCCCCTGAAGCCGGCTTGCTGCCTAGCTTCCTGGCTTTCTTCCATCCCCCGTGGTGATCAGAAAAGTTCCTGAGATCAGTGGAACTACCATGTACCTCGCTGGACCCATGGTAGTGACTGTCTCTTTTGCTCTCTATAGAGACTCCTTGCTTATATTTCCTATTTTCCTATCACCCATCTTCCCTTTCCCATCTCCCTAAACAACTAGAATTTGTAATAAGCTGGTCAGACCAACATTTGAACCATTGTTTCTTAATCTCATGCCTGGTATACATATATCAAAGAACGTTCCCTCCCGCCTATAAATTGGAGCAAGACCGGTTGCTCAGAGCCATGGAGGATCTCATGGTACAACAGTAGATGTGGCCTGGTGGAGGCTGTAGCTCTTGGAGAGTCCCTGCAGAAGCAGCTCAGGGCTGGAGGTGCAATCTTTTCCTTGAGGACATCAGTATTTGAACAATTCTTAAAGAACTGCAGTCTGCAGGAAGCCCTCTTGGATCAATTAGGGTATGACTGTGGGAGGTACTCTGCAGAGAAGCAGGGGAAGAGAGTGGCTATGAAGTAACAACAAGGATGAAGCACTATTGATGTCCCACAACCCCCATTTCTCATTTACCTGCACTTAGTGGGAGAAGGTAGAAGATGGTGGATATAGCAAAGTTGTTTTTATCTTGCTTTTAGTTCTCACTGCTCTAGTGTATTTTCAGCATGCAATAAATTTCACTAATCTTTCTATGTTGAGTCTGTTTTGCCCTTGATGGTTATTGTTGACTAAATTCCATGTCTTTATTTCAATCTAGAAG
Organism: Coturnix japonica; assembly: GCF_054131305.1. Taxonomy (NCBI): domain Eukaryota; kingdom Metazoa; phylum Chordata; class Aves; order Galliformes; family Phasianidae; genus Coturnix; species Coturnix japonica. Next base: position 45,080,293 of record NC_140702.1, read on the forward strand.
CTTTTTCATCATGCTTTCTTTCCATATTCTGTTGAAGAGGAGTAGTGAGGTAGTGGTGTGGTGATGTTTATTTATCTAGCATTATTAAACCAATATAACTGTTCACTTTTCTATTGTCCAAATATTTATAATATATAATTTATAATACAAATATGTATCCCAGTAATGAATAAATCACTTGCATAGATTTTATTTTGTGTGTGTGTGTGTAAATATAATAAAGATCTCAAAAAGATTAATCAAATCAAAGTAAACCTTTATGATTTATAAATAAATATGATTTTTCTTAAAATAGTGCTTTATATCCAAGATGGTGCTGCTTAACAGGCAGGTAGTTAAGCACTATACTTTCATTTGCTCAGTTCCTCACTTCTCAATGGAATGAGGGAGAGAATCAGGGAAGAAAATAAAGAGAAAAAAAAAAAAAAAAAAAGTAGAACAGTAGAACTAGTAGATTGAGATAAAACTATTTGCTAAAACAAAGAAAAGGAGAAGGATAGAAGGAGAATAGTTATGACTATATATTTGTATGTCTTATCAATCTGTGTATCTACCTATTTATGTATATAAAAAACAATGCATAAGCAATAGTTCACTGTCCTCTGATGAATGCCCAACTAGTCCCCTGAACAGCAGAAGAGAGAAAAATGAACTTCCACCTTCAGAACTTCTGCATAATGTCATATGGTACATCTACAACTTCCAAAAAGGGAGGCCTTTTCTCCCAGGCAACAAACGGGACCGGAGGTAATGGCCACAAGTTATATCAGAAGAGGTTTAGGCTGGACATAAGAAGGGATTTTTTTCTCTCAGAGAGTTGTCAGGTACTGGAATGGCCTGCCCAGTGAGGTGGTGGAGTCACCATCCCTGGCAGTGTTCAAGAGGTGTCTGGAAAGGGAACTTTGGATAGGAGAAATATCTTAGGAGATATGGTTTAGGCGTTTTCTGTAGGTATGGTAAAGGGAAGATGGTTGGACTAGACAACTTTGTTGGTCCTTTCCAACCTTGTGATTCTATGATTCTGTTTACTCTCAGCTCCCTAGGCCCTGTGCTGCAAATAACTTTGTCTGTACAGCATTGTTTAGCAGCAATTAGAAACAGTAGTGTGGTGGCAAAACTTTTCACCTGCCCTGCCTCTCTCACAATTAAGCTTCTGCTCATCTCTCTTGTTGCCCATGGCCTGCAAATCTTCAGCCAAAAGATTTTGCCAACTTTGACCAGGGCTTGCCTGGTATGTCCATCAGCATTCTCCAGCAAGCTTTGAGACAAAGGTGCAAAAAGTAATCTCTTACAGTATCACACCAAACACTCCGAAGAAAACAATTCCATCCCAGCTGAAAATAAGAGAAAAGGGTCAGTTTACATGGTTATCTTCATGCCCCTGAGATAAAAGTCTTTATAATGATCTCAGAAATGAGCTGTGTAGCATGATTATAATTGCAATAGAAGATGAGTAATCTAGACACACATCCTTTTCAGTATTTAAGTAAGCTTCTCTGTATTATGAAAGAAGAGAAGTTAAAGTGATCTAACTCTATTTAGTTAATCCTTGAAAATAATACTTTAGAATCTTCTTAAATTTACTCTTCTTTATTAAGCCATCTACAAAACACAAAAAACATTACATAAATGTGAAATATGTCTCTTTTTCATGGTCTAGCCTTACTGCCAGTACCTTATTTGACAGACTGCCATGACTGTCAAATGAAGATTTCTTGTTATTTTCAGAAGGAGAAAAAATTACAAAATCATCTGAGTGGTTTAACAAAATCTTGCTCACTGGCTTGCAATAAATCTCTGAGAACAGAGCCAAATCTACCTTCCAAGTGAAAATAATCTTTAAATGGTTTCATACTTAGTCATTTAATATTGTTGGATAAAATATTCAGCTCTGAGTTTTAAGGTCCATTCTGTTTAGTAGTAATTAGAAAAATCTATAGAAGCTTGCATGGCTAAGGAATTAGAGTGACTCCTGAAAACTGTATATATATATATGTGGGATAGTGTTTCTGAGGACAGAAAATGACATCTCCCATCTTTCTTCACAGAGCTGCCTCTGCTCTAAGATAGGCTTCTGGTTCACAGTTCTGTGCATAGCTTGTAGTAGCAAGCCAAAAAATAAGATTTTTCTCCCCACAGTGGAAGTTAATTGGATGTAAATGATTATTTGGTAGTGTACTGTGAATGCAGAACACCTGTATGAACTTCTAAAGTGGGATTTTTTCTTGTCTGGGAAACAAGGAAGTAATGGAATAGCTCTAAAGAAAAATAAATAAATTACATGCTTGCAGACATTTGTCACAGACTGTATAGCAGGCTCTTATCTATATTCCTCTGCTTTCATGGATTATGACTGAAGCATGGAGTGGTGACATAATTTCCTTTCCACCTTGTGACAACAGCTCATCATTATACAGCACAGCATTCATTACCACTTCCTTCTATAATGAGCTATTAATAAGGATAGTTCATAGTGTGCCAGAAACACATAGGATTGAAATTCAAGTATGTTTTGTATAGCTACTGAAGAATATTATAAGAGGACGCTTGAAAGAATCTATGAACTTGCTGATTTTCTGTGAGATAATGGGAAATGACCAATACTCAGAAGTTAAAAACAAGGTTACCACTCTGCAAAAAGTAGCAGTTTATTAGTTTTATAGATGTACACAATATTACAATATAAAACACAATCTCTTCAAGAATAAAAAATCTCTATTGCCATAGTAAAAAACCACAGGAACAATTAGGACAGAATATGCAAAAATGTCTCATTTTTATGATCTTATTTTTAAAAGTAAATGCTTGAAAAAGTGAAAGCTTGTTCTATTTTGTCCAGATTTCTTTTTATAGCAATACTACTGTAGTTTATTTTACAAAAGTATAGATTTCTCATACATTGATGTAACAGGACAAAAAAGCTGCATTTGTTATGCACTGGAGCAAATGATTGTAGTTATATATTTTATTGTATCTTCCATGTTTTCTGGCTATATGTTATTTATTTTCATCATACTACTTCACTCTAACTTGAAGCACATCTGGCGTTCTTAGTTAAGTTCTGCATTTTTTTGTTTGCTTTTTAAATAATTACATCATGAGTAATTACATATATATTAATTGTCTGCTCCCCATTCACAAAGTATGTTGACATCAATTCTTAACTTTTGATATTTCTAAAACTTAGAATATATTGCATTATTTACTCAGTTTTTTATTAAAATCTCATGAATCATCCTGTGAAAGTATACTTTTCCAATATGATCTGATAATATCATAACAAATAAAGAATTAAATGAACATTTCAATAGAAAAAAATTGAGACATCTTAAATAAATAGTGTGTGTTTTTTTGTTTTTGTTTGTTTGTTTGTTTTTTGAAAAAAAAGAACACCATTATAAATAGAACTTAAATGAGCAGAGGAGAGAAATGAAGCATGGTAGATTATACTTATAAAATAGATGGGGAAAAGGTAGGTCACATAGTTCCCTATAGAATAGACATGGTTTTAAGTGATAGGCAATCTTATCATTTATTTAGTTTATAATTTATTCACAAGATTGTTCATGCATCAAAGATATCATAGACTTGTTAAAAAATTGTTGGAGAGTAGATCTGCCTGCAGTCAAGACACTGTATTACAATACCATTCAAAATCCTTATCATAGTATCAGGAGCTCAGTTTTGATTTGTGAAACAAGAACTCCTTTCAAAAAATTCAAAGGGCAAAGTGTGTGGGATAGTTGTTCCACTGAGCTGCCATCACCCATGAATTATTTTCTCATACTGTCAGACATTACTGAGCAGTGACAATTAAAGATGGAAGTCACGTGAAGCATAAAAGGACTAAATCTTTATAAAAGAAAAGAAAAGAAGAAAAGAAGAAAAGGAGAAAAGAAGAGAAAAGAAGAGAAAAGGAAAGGAAAGGAAAGGAAAGGAAAGGAAAGGAAAGGAAAGGAAAGGAAAGGAAAGGAAAGGAAAGGAAAGGAAAGGAAAGGAAAGGAAAGGAAAGGAAAGGAAAGGAAAGGAAAGGAAAGGAAAGGAAAGGAAAGGAAAGGAAAGGAAAGGAAAGGAAAGGAAAGGAAAGGAAAGGAAAGGAAAGGAAAGGAAAGGAAAGGAAAGGAAAGGAAAGGAAAGGAAAGAAAAGAAAAGAAAAGAAAAGAAAAGAAAAGAAAAGAAAAGAAAAGAAAAGAAAAGAAAAGAAAAGAAAAGAGAAAAAAAAATTATTTTAGACTTGTGTTATGCTTTTTTTCCTTAGGTTTTGGTTCAGTCAAATGAGGATAAAAGAGGGATCAGTGACAATGAAGTTATGTTTCTGACATCAGATTCCTCATGACCTGAGTTCTGTATGCTGAAGAAGATGCCTGCATGCTGAAGAACAAGAGACTGTTTCTGACATCAGAATTCCTCACAATGTGATGCCTGTGTGCTGAAGAAGAACAAGAATGTGTCTGCCATCAGATCCCTCACTACAGAAGTCCTGCTCACGGAAGGACTTTCCTGGACCTGCTACCTGAATTCTGATGCCTGCTCCTGGACTTATCATGTGGCTCCTTCCTGCTACTCACTTGTTGCCCAAAGCCAGCCACGCTGCTGCTGCTCTACCCCCTGCGCTTTTGCCTTGGACCATCAGGACAACTTGCAAAGGGACTGCTGTTGAACCTTGGTGGCAGCCCTACCTACTTTATGCAATTCTTGCCGCTTTCTATTTTTTCTATATCCTGCCTTCGCTTCCCCATCACCCTAACTCACCTGTCCTTTGCTTCCCTGATTATGATTTGTAATAAACTGGTCAGAACTACATTTGAACTGTTGTTTCTTAATCTCATGCCAGTATATATTTGTATACCCTGTACTCGTACTTGTACTTGTATGCCCCTGTACTCAGCACTGGTTCAGCCTCACCTTGAGTACTGTGTTCAGTTTTGGGCCCCTCACTGCAAGAAAGGTGTTGAGGCCCTGGAACGTGTTCAGAGGAGGGCAACAAAGCTGGTGAGGGGTCTGGAGCACAGGCCTTATGAGGAGCGGCTGAGGGAGCTGGAGCCTGGAGAAGAGGAGGCTCAGGGGAGACCTTATTGCTCTCTATAACTTCCTGAAGGGAGGTTGTAGTGAGCTGAGGGCTGGCCTCTTCTCTTGTGTAATCGATGATAGAACTAGAAGGAATTGTTATAAGCTGCACCAGGGGAGATTCAGGCTGAACATTAGGAAGTATTACTTTTTGGAAAGGGTAGTCAGGCATTGGAATGCACTGCCCAGGGAGGTGGTGGAGTCATCGACCATGGGAGTGTTCAAGAAACGTTTGGATGTTGTGCTAATGAATATGATTTACCTGGGAAATATTGGTAATGGTTGGACTAGATGATAAAAAAAAAAAAAAAAAAAAAAAAAAAAAAAAAAGAAAAAAAAAAAAAAAAAAAAAAGAATTCTTCCCACCAGTTCTTTGAGAGCAGAATAGGAAACTATTTCTGATAATCTGACTGGGATTTTAAGAACTAGTGGTCTTGAACATGAGTTTGTAATGAAATCCAGTCCAGAACAGTGACTAATCTACTTAACAATTTTTATCTTTTAAAAGGTTACTTGTCAAGAAATATCTGTCATTTTGTGCTAAAAATTAGATACTTGTTATTTAAATGAGCTTTATGACATCATTTAAATGGCTTCTATATTGCCTTCCCTGTTTGCCTTAATTAAAACTCTGTATAAATGTCTTCGAGGTAAACATGCAAACCCTGTTTCTTGATATTAAAAAAAAAAAGAGGTGGGGTGGGGGGTGGGATGGGGGGGGTGGTAATAGAGCTTTCCATTTCATCTAAATTATTGCCTCATTCGGTTTTTGTGGTGAGGAAAATAGTTTTCATTACTTTCAGAAGACCTACTTCTTAACTCATGCCTTGAAGAGTTAGTCCTAGGAGAAAAAATACAATAAAATGTGGCTTCATTGCTGAATGTTTCCTCGTTCTCCAAAGAATATATTCTACTCATACTGATATGTCTTCCACACAGCACATTCTTTGTTAATTCTTTGTTAAACCATCTTTTATTTTTCTTGTTTTAAGCTGGGTTACTCCAATGTGACACAATCACAACTGTTGGATATATATCACTGATATTTTAAATTTCTTAGCTTTTCACTGTCTCCCCTTATAATAGTTTTAGAATATCTGTTTTATTTTTTGCCAGAATTATTATTTTTTCTTCTATTTAACACGTGCTGTATTATTAGATTGTTTATTCACTCCTTCCTGTGTTCTGTATAGTACCTGTGCCAGTGTGTGAAATCAATCCCTTCTGCTGTTTCACATTCCTCTTATTTGTCAGGAAAGCTCCCTTAGGAGCTTCAGTCCTTACAATCCCTTTTATCACTTCTATTTCAAGCTTAACAGATCAACATTTGCGGTTATCCATTCTCAGCCGACAAAGGTAGAATTCCTTTAATTTTGGAAAAAAAAAAAAAAAAAAAAAAGGAAGCCTGCTTCTGATTCAAGCTGCAAAAAGATGATGATTGGGAAAGAGCAGTAGCTTTTGGTTTAACATCTTTTTTTTTTTTTTTTTTTTTTTCCTTCCAATAAGATATTTTAATTTTAGTATCCTAGAGAAATTACAAATTGGAAGAATACATTTGTAGCTCATTATTTCAAAGATTCTGAATTTTTTCTCTTTTTAATTAAATGCCTCTTAGTTGTATTTCTGATTTGATTGATTGGATTCATAATGTTGAACAATGAAAACAGACTGTCATATACCCAGGAATGTAATAAAGACTGACAAATATTTACTGTCAGCAACAAGTTCAAAAACAAAACAAAACAAAGTAAAAAGAAACAAAAAAAGACCCCAATAAAGTATAGAAACAAAAATGGTCTTGTAAAAGTTAACTTAATTTTAATAATTATTCACTCATACATTTATTTTAATGTTTTTAATTAAAAAAAATAAATCTTTAAACCAAATTTTATTGTCTAAAGATACACAGAAAATATTATTTATGCTGTTTCAAGGAACTGACATCTTCCTGTATGATTATTTGTAACTTAATTACATAGCTTTTAATTTTGAGCATGTGCACTGAATAATTGCAATAAATGATTACTACCCAGACCACAGGCTGGAAAATATGTTCTATCAGTTTAAGTTTCATGATACTTTTACTTCAGGAGTTTTCCATAATGAGGAGATTATTCTGTGAGCTGCAGTTAGATTCACACACATAAAGGAAACATCTACGATATCTTTAAATAACTATGATACCAATGACTTTATTCCAATAAAATATTTAAGAAACTTAAATAAGCTTGTGTTCCTTTGCTTGTTTTTGTCTGTTTTTGTTTTCTGGGGGAAGGTATAGATATTGAGAAATAAATATCTTATGACTTACAACATACAGAACAAGTAATGTAGACAACGTTTTTTTAAGAGAAAGTTAAAATCGAAAGTTGTAGTTGTGGTTTCATTGACTTTCATATTCAAAGACTAAAACAATAATACAAATCATAGAAGGAGTGGAAAGTTGAGAAACAACTAAACAATACTAGGTAATGTCTGAAAACACTGAGATATTTACATTTCAATTTTCTGTGCAGAAGAGCGCAGAATGCTTTCTAGTTTAAGGTGTTTGTGCATAGATATTTTAGGATTTTTGAAATTATTGTTATTATTTCTATTTTATTTTATTTATCCGTATGAGACACCTCTGATACCTTTTAATTGTTATCTTCTAAAGTTTACTAGGCTCTTAACTCTTGAGGATTAAGCATAAAGTCCTGGGTAGTTGAAAATATAGTTACCTTATGTTCAGTAGATCAAAAATCAAGCTTAAAAGTCATAAAGAACATTTTCAAAAAAGTATTTTCAATACGCAAAGCATTAGTTTTCCTGATGAGTCAGAACAAGCTGAAGGTTTTAGTAATGAAATATTGATTGTTGCCAGTCCTGTGACAGTGACAGCATTTAGACAGTGTAAATAAAGCAGCAGCTCTGGGGTCAGACTCACCAGTATTGAAACAAGGATGTCACAGCCATCGATCTGGAACTCATTAGGGTGCAGACTGAACATTACTGTGAAACTGTGCTTGTGAGATGGATCACCATTTGCAGATGGAACATACAGAGTGATTTAACGGTCTTCCTCTGAGAAACGGATATAGTTTTCCAACAATAGGGAGATTTGTGAGTACACAAATCAAGCATATTATGAAAAGGATATTTATCTTGGAGATCTTCATCTCTGTTGCACACTCTTTGATGATAAATCAGGAAGCATGACCAAAGCAAAAAAGGTTGCAATTTCAGCTTGCAAATCTCAAAGCTGTTCTATACTTCCACTGAAATATTTGTGGAGAGATTTGTGTAGTAACTGCTGAGGAAATGGTTTTCAATGAGCTGAGGACTTTCAGAAATTCATGCTATAGTGCTATTTCTGAATACACAAAAGTTAAAAGGAAGGCTCATTAATTTATTTCTATCAGACAGAAAAACAATGGTCCAAGACTACTCTGAAGAAAAAGTATAGAACTGAAAAAAAATTGCAAATCAGTTCTACAAGTAGCCTTTTAACACTAAAAATCTTAATAAGATTAGCTGAAAGGCAGATTTGGTAGGACAGGAGTTAGCTAGCTGTCTTGCCCTAGATCTTTAAATTCTAGTTTACAGGTGTGTAAATAATCTGCTATACACTTAGTCTAGCAGATTATGTGAATGGTCTGAAGAAAACAACCTTTCTGTCATCAGTGATATAAATCTTTGTCTGTTCAGAATACTCTCAGTTTTGTGACATTTCAAGATATTTTCTTTTGCTTAGAATTCATACTTACACTTTGTAAGCACACCATAGTTGACCACTGGGTTTTGAGGGGAGGGATCAGAGAGGGAAGGAGTGTCCTTATTGAATCCCTGATTAGTGAAAAACATTTTCTGAGTGGAAAAAAAATTAATAGCCTGCCTGGTATTCAAGTTATGCGCTTGTACTAGAAAGAAAAATCACAGTCACTGTATTTCAGACTACAATGTTAAAATCTACTACACTGGAATTGGTACCCTTTTTTTTTTTTTTTAACTTAAACCATAGTAACAAGTCTCATGATGAATAAGTGGAGCTAATTACTTCTTAGAACAAATTAAAGAGGAAGAGATGGAAGAAATATTAAAAAATTCTGTTCTGTAGAATGTATGAGTGGGTGTATTGTGCTTGAGCAGCTGTGTTGCTAACTACTTTGAATGCTCCTTGAGATCTTAGAAACCTAAGCAAGCTGAGTAAAATACACACATGTAATTTGAAATTTAAACTTTTGCATGAACTTCATGATGAATATGTAATAATTTTTATGCTTCATCATGAATTCACATATTTTAGTCATTACTACATATAATTGATTATTGGGACGCAGCAAAACCCTCTAGATCAAAATTAATTATCTTTTAGGGTGATATCTGATAAAAGTGTTTTTGTCAATTGCTGTGGGTTTTTTGTTTGTTTGTTTGTTTTTTGTATTTTTTTTTTAGCAGAAAAGGTGTTCACACACATTAAAAGCTATTAAGCATCGTTAGAGTACTTTCTCTCAATCTTTTTACAAATGCTTACTTATTTTGGTCTCTGTTACTGATTGATATTTATATAAGAAAATCGACTACATAGTTCACAAGATAAGATTCATCACAAGATTCTAAATCATGCAACCATTATCAAATCTAAGCACTCATTTTTCACTGTTCCTAAAAAACTTTTTCAAAATAGTCGTGCCTTTCTTTAAAACTAATGATGACAGAAATGAGAATGGAATGAAGACTGAAATATAATAGTAATCTAGTGGTATTCTGAAGCTTGCACTCCTGAATTTTACACATGGAGCACTAGAACAATGTTTTGGAAAACAAACAAACAAACAAACAAAAATCTATGAATAAAATACTGTGAATTTTGTTAGTCAGAGAATTGAGAGAATTGCATCTTGCTGATAATAATGGACAATCAAAACAGAAAACAAAATGAAGAACTCTTTCAATGAGAAGAGAAAATAAGTTTTAATTTGTTTATACATTTTCTTCTGGAGCAATGATTTATTTATTTATTTATTTATTTATTTATTTTACTAAAACTTATATTATTGACTTCTTTTATATTTCATGATATTATAGATCAGCAAAAACAAAATTTTGATGATCTGGTTTTCAGTAGTTTTGTTTAAAGTCTAATCTGATATTTCTTGTTAATTTATGCATAGGAACCTTACATACAACTTATGCAAGTGTGTAAATAAAAGTTTTTTGCATCCCTTAAAACAGAAAAGAATCTGCTACGGTTATAATGTTTTTGAAGTATACATTGTTTTTCCACTTTATTCTTTCTCAGCACAACTTGTGCTTGAGCAGAATACTGCCTGTGGGACTCTAAATAAGTGGTCCTCCTTTAAGCATGTTCTGTATTCTTTCCTCTTTGTACAGTCACACTTTAGAGTCTTGATTGCTGGATGCTTAATTACCTGAAGCACTGTCAGTATAAATCCTTTGATCCCCATTTCTTCATGACAGTATTAAATGGAATGTGATGTTGGGTTCATTATCAGTATCTTGTAATCTTTATCTTCAATATTGACTTACTAGATGTAAAATAATAATGAAGGCATTTCATAGATTTTTAAAACCAATCATATCTTTAATAATTTAAACACATATCACTGTTAATACAGAGATAGACAGTACCATACGTGTCATTCAGCACAGAAGAATCAAGATATATACAAAGTCTATGAAGTCCCATCTCTTTGGATTTATATTTTACTTAATAATTGATGACATAGTTACTTAAAGAGGTATATTTACTTCCATGGAATTTAGGTGCAAATGTTTATGAAATTCATTCTACATGAATCTAGAGTTGCACCCAACTCACTGAGAATGGATAAATTCTTATTGTTACCTCTCAGTGTTACTTCAAAAAAGCTTCTCCTCAAAGTTGCATGTTTATATATAACTGGTGTTAATGAAAAATCACTAAATAACATTATCATAATACACACTGTTCTACTGTTTCCTGCTCCTTTCCATGTGAACTTTTCCTTCCTAAAGCGATTTGTCTTTAAAATAGCAGTATTTAGTAAGAGTGAACAAGCGTACATTTCACATCTGAGCTTTAATCAATTTCAAGACTGGTTTTTTGTTTACTGGTACTCAGAAATAAATCACTGCCTTTGCATTGTTAAGAGAAAAATAATGAGACATTGATGAAGTGGCTAAAATTTGTACACAGTGTATAAAAAACAGATTATGCAGAAACAAATTAAGAGCTTAAAAGATATTACTAAAGCAAGCTCCCTTTCTGTCTTGTGTTGCAAATGATAAGTACAGTAAATATTTCATGATAATATGAAGAGGGGAATATCGTAATAAATATTTGAAAAAATATTAGTACTCCTGAATAGAAAAATCTATTAAAATCTAAATGCTGACTTATCAAGGCAGCTCAGATTATAACTTCTTTTTTTTTTCCTTTTCTTTTCTTTTCTTTTCTTTTCTTTTCTTTTCTTTTCTTTTCTTTTCTTTTCTTTTCTTTTCTTTTCTTTTCTTTTCTTTTCTTTTCTTTTCTTTTCTTTTCTTTTCTTTTCTTTTCTTTTCTTTTCTTTTCTTTTCTTTTCTTTTCTTTTCCTTTCTTTTCTTTTCCTTTCTTTTCTTTTCTTTTCTTTTCTTTTCTTTTCTTTTCTTTTCTTTTCTTTTCTTTTCTTTTCTTTTCTTTTCTTTTCTTTTCTTTTCTTTTCTTTTCTTTTCTTTTCTTTTCTTTTCTTTTCTTTTCTTTTCTTTTCTTTTCTTTTCTTTTTTTTCTCCTCTTTTCCTTTTTCTTTCTTTCTCTTTCCTCTTCTTTCTTTTTCTCTCTCTTTCTTTCTTTCTTTCTTTCTTTCTTTCTTTCTTTCTTTCTTTCTTTCTTTCTTTCTTTCTTTCTTTCTTTCTTTCTTTCTTTCTTTCTTTCTTTCTTTTTTCTTTTTTTTTAAATAATATAAATAAGTGGCCTTATGTAAATGAAATAATCTTATAAATAAATCTTATAAATAAAAGCTCAAAGGGGAAGGGCACAATGTTCATTAAAATGCTTAAATTTATATGCCTAAAAAATATTAGGAACAGAGAGAACCAGGGTTATGGATACTTATGGTAAAGAGAGAGAAGAAAGAGAAGATAGATCAGCATAATTTCCAATCTTTATCATCTTCAGAATTGATGTTTTTCAAAAATAAGAAAAATAAATTGTGTTATCTTTATCACAATCATTTATTTATTGATTTGTTTATTTTCTCCCTCTGAAATGTTGTCTAAGAAAATAGACTTCAAATTATGTAATGCTGTTTTTCCAGAAGGGTCACTATAAAATGTTTGGAAATTAATATTTGAAATTGTTTAAAAAGCAATGATAACAAAAACCAAAAAACACAACAAGGAACAGTAAACCAAATCAAAACCAAAATAAAGCAAAACAAAAAAGCAAAGAAACAGATAAAATCTCTCCTCAGAGTCATAAGAGTCTTCAGCCCATTTATCTTCTCAGTGTACTTTTACTAGATGTCTGCAGTAAGCTCTCTTCCATAGGTATAATCAAATATCTGTACAAAAATTGGGATCTGACTTCAGTTCTTATGAAAATAAAGGCAATAAGAGAAAAATGAACAATGACGAAATGGAGAGTACTGAAATAATAATAATAATAATAATAATAATAATAATAATAATAATAATAATAATAATAATAATAATAATAATAATAAACACAACCACCACCAACAACAAAAAAACACTGAAAACTTTCTGAATTACTCATATGTCCTTTTTTTCCCCAAGTTTTTGCTACAGCTGCAGAGAACAATTTTGCACTTTGCAGACTGCAAACCTGAAGAACTGTATTTGTGGTTTTGTTATTACTTTTTACGCTCCCAGAAACAGTATGCTCACAGTAGTCAAAGAAATGTTCTCTTGTTCCCTACTGGGAGCAGCAGCAGCTTCATCTATCATTAACTCATACTCTTCACTCAATGTCTAGCTAGAATCTACACCAAACTGAACATACATGCACTTTCTACTTTCATTCCCGTAAACAAGATATTTGTGACAGCCAAGCATTCTAACTTCCAGTGCTAGGGGATAGTAGGTGAATTAGTCATTACATCTTCCACCTGTATATCCCATATCACCTTTTATTTTTCTGCCATCTTCCCCCCCCCCCTCCCCTCAATAATGGAATCAGAATAATTGGTCTGTGCTTCTATCTTTCCTTTGCTCTGAACAATGAAGTAAATAAACCCCTTTAATTACACGAAAGAAGATAGGAATGCTTCACTGGAACAATTTATTTTGGTTGTAAAATATATTTTCACTAATTAAAATCAAACCAAAACAAACAGAGTCAAAAAGAAACAAAAAAGTCAGTCTCAAAATAACAAGCAAAGAAAACAAACAAAAATCTGACATAAAAGACACTACATTATTTGAGTATGACATTATTTTTCTTGCAATTTTTAAAAATCTATTTTACATGTACTTAAGTACTGACTGCAAAATTAATTGCACTTATAACTAATTTTCTACCTGCACTTACAAGAAGCAGCATCTCTCTATGTATGTAGTACATTAATTGTTTTGCATAAAGTCACTTGTGGATTAAATTCCTCCATACAATGAAATAAAAAATTATATTATCAGGTTTGTTGCTTAGACAAATTCTGATTCTGGCTGGAGAACTCTAAAAAAAACACCAAAACAAGTAGTCACTTTAAGTAAGGAATATATGACTATTGATGATATAACTGTCTTTTTCAGGGGCCACCGAAAGGACCAGTAACTTGTTGGTTTTGGTATTATAAATACATGTTAGCAGGATACAGCATCCACCTGAATTTGAAACTTAAGTGTAGAAAGTAGATAGTGAGCTGATTATGCCTTGGATTTATTTCCTTACTAATATTTGTTCTCCATAGATGTTAGGAGGGATCAGATAGCAGAGATATATAAGGTATGAATTATTTTCCTAAGTCTACATTCAGTGGTGACTGGAGAAACTAGGAATTAATACAATCCAAATCAGTAAATTATTGTATTGTGCCACTCAATATACAGTATTTGTCAGATCCTCATGGGAAGACCTTCTTTCTTTTTCTGGAAGTAGTGCCACTCTAGCCCAGGCACTATTCTGATAAAATAAAATAATGGCTTATGAATGTGCTTTGCTGAAGTCATTAGTCTTGGTCACAGTATTAAAGAAAACTGAATAAACTATAACATAAAACTGAAGAAACTATTATAGTACTTCTTTCAGAACCCCTGGGGACCGTTTTGGGGCACTCCTAAAATATGTGATGGAAAATGGCACAGAGTGGGGAAAAAAAAAAAAAGAACTAATGTGTATTTATGTTAGCATAATTTATTTTTAATGAGTATCAAAAGCAATAAAATTAATATAGGAGAACAGAGCCCTAAACCTAGACTTACAGTACTGTATCCCAGGTGTCTTGGTCATATGTGGACTTTGTAAATTTGTTGTTACCATGGTTTGTCTGGCATAGTGCAGAGAGGACCATTTACTTGTTTCTACTGGGTTTCTAATAATAGCAAAAAGATACCTAAATGGGTTTTGTTCTTTTAATTTGTAACTATTTACATTTAGTTCTGGTGAAAGACATTCACTGTTTGTTCCCTATTATTTTTAGTGAATCACATCATGGCAGGGATGGACATTGTTTGAAAAACGGAGGGGAACTGTTGATGTCTACCTGGCCTTGTGCAAGGAATTTGACACAGTATCATACCATTTTCTTATTTCTAAATTGTAGAAACATGGATCTCAAAGCTGGAATATTATTTTTATCAGTGACACAGGCAGTGAAACTGAGTGCACTTTCAACATATTTGCTGATGACACCAAGTTGAGTGGCTTTTTACATAGTCTAATATGAAAGGAAAAGAATGAACGTCTTTAATTTAAAAGTGGGGAAATAAAAATTAGATATTAGGAAGATTATTTTCTCCTGCAAATGCTTTTGTTTCTGTGTATCCTCATTGAAACATACAGCTCTCTTCACCTTTTCCTTCTCCATTTCCTCATCTTAGTCTGTGACCTTGAGTCAAGGATGACAGCAACGAGATTTGTCAGAAATGAGGATGGAGGGGGAAAAAAGTAGCTTATGGGAAAAAGCTAAACAAACAAAAATAAATCTAAGCAAATAAAGAGATGGAACAGAGCACTGCAGTTTGTCTCAGCTCATTTCACTACAGGTCTTACTACCCCATGCATTTATTTTTTTTTCTTTTAGTTTGTCTCCCTATTCATCTCTTTGTTCAGCACTGTGCTTCATACACTGAGCATTCCCATCTATTGACAGTAGAAGACTGTTACTTATATATAACAATGCGAAATTGTTGTGCAAATCAAGACTGTGTTAGATCAGGGTACAGCCTTAAGTTGTAATAAATTTTGAATGTGTGAAGAATAAAGCTATATAAAAATTCTACCCTTGTTTTTTGTTGGAAAAATTGAAAAGATTATCAGCTTGACTAAGTAGTTTTCTTTGAAGAAGTGAGAAATGAATATATTTTAATCTCCATATTGTTTACTCTTTCACTTAGTAACAAAATATTTACAATGGAATATAACTGCAAGGACGAAGTGAAAACAGAACATTTAGTAGTAAAATACTTAAATTTATCTGATATACATTTCTTTTCTACTTCCTTGTTCCAAGTGCTCGACAATTGGATCATGCGTTTTATATCAAAATAAATGTATGTAAAGAATATTTTTGTTGAAAATTTGAGATTTTAAGTAGGGAAATTCAAAACTAATTAGAATGAACAATTCAATTGTATAACCTCTGTATGGTGATGGTACTATCCCTAAATATGTTTAAAAGATAAAAATTAAAATTCTATTAAATTCAAATTCAAATTAAATTCAAATTAAAATTCTATTTCTTGCTAATAAGCTTGATCATTATGTTTCTTACTGAAATCTCTAGCGTAATTCATCCCGTCATTGGATTTTTCCTTTCAAATACCTGGAAGTCTCAGTTTCTTCTTGCTGTTTGCCTTGTCAGACCTTGCACTACTCTACTCAGCCCAGTCAGTCTTTGTGCTCAGTTTTTATTACCTGTCAGTGAATACCAAGGATGATCAACATGATGGGAACCCTGTGCACCTTGATTAGGCTTACAAGGTCACTGGTCTCGTTCAATTCAAGATTTGTTCTGCATTGCTGACAAGAAAATGCTTAGCTGCCTACATCGACATAAAATAATGAGAACATAAGCTATTACAGATTTGATCATTGTATTATTTTTCATTTAATTTTGGTTACTCAAATGATATCCTATAGCTTGATCATTTCGGAAGTATTTTAGACCAGAAGGGTAACAAAGAACAAATAAAAAATTAGCTGAATTATGAAGATAAAAGCATGTCACACAATATAATTTATTTATTTATTTCTTGTAGTAACTATAAGATTTTTAACAGCCACTGACTCTATGAAACCTCTGATGATCCTTTCAGGTAGCATACTTTGATATGTGTATTTACATCTATCTCAGCTTCCTCATGTAGTTCCAATATATTTTCCTTGCTTGCCTCCCATATTCAAACGCAGCATACAAATAAATTATATAAAATAAAATACCACTGTTTTTTAGCAATCGAGGAAATAAGTAGTCATGAGTTTTGTTGGGTAAGCAATTCTAAGACATTTTAAATGCAGATTTTTGACAGTTTACTTAGTCTGATAAAAAATATTTATTCTTTTTCATTCTAGAACATGGGAAACCAGAAAGCTAATCACAGTTTTTTTGTTTGTTTGTTTGTTGTTTCTTAAGAATAAACTCTAATTTCTGAAGTTCTTTAAGTTAAATTGATATACAGTTACATGAATATTTAATTTAAAAAATCTAATGTGTGCTTCAAATAAATTAAATTTTCAGTAAGGAAAGTTCCTTTGCATTCATGTAAAGTGAAAGGGAAGAAGGTGTCTTTGATGAGAGGATCTTTTTACCAGATTTAGGAAAAGAAAAAAAATATAAAAGAAAAAGAAAAAACCAAAAAACACTGAGAACATTTGATCTTACTCTAATATGATAACAACACAAGAAAAGCTTGAAAGACTTCGATTATTTTGGTAATAGATTCTCAGCTTACTTCTTTACTGTTGCAAGATGAACAGGAAAAACTCACATAAATCCAGTGAGGCTGTAGTGGTTTTGTAAAAGGGACATGCTTGTCTACTAAAAAATGACTTATTTTTTAAAGCATACTGTTTTTTGTTTGTTTGTTTGTTTATTTTTTAACTTTAAATTCAATGGAATTTTGACTTTGTTTTAAGCAAAAAGTCAAAATGTCTCTTGTTTTGTAAAAACGGGATCTTGAAAAGTTTGTGAAATTTTGACCAGTCTTTTAAAACTTTTTGTTTTGTCCTGCTTTTGCTCAAACACATTTTATCCCATTATATGTCAGTAACAGTCTTCTAATCTGAGTAGGACTGCTAAAAGTCTATCGATGTATATGCTGCATAGTCACAGAAGTTAAATTGCTAGTTCTCTGCTCAAAAACTTTTTTTTTCTGGAGACACTGATGAGAATGAAACCTTAGGTGCAGTTAAGGATTTAAGGTATATTTTAAATACCAAAAATGAACAATTCTGCTACAATCCTTTAACCTGCTACCTTTTTTACACACACACACAAAAATAAGGTGTTATAAAACCTTGTCAATATTAAAATCCTAGTAGAGATAACAGAAGTGCGCCATATTGATTATTGTTCACTATACATCAATAAGTGCTAGCTGTGTACTCTAAAACACCTGAATTCATGTGCAAGCATTGTCAGATTCTCAAATGGCAATATTGATTTTGTTTCCCTTCCTTGGATTTGAAACTTACAATTTGAATTGAATGAATGAACTTAAATCAATTTCCCTAAGTTGTGATGTATCTGGAAGACATTCCAGTTGTATCCCTCTCTTTCACTTCAAAATACACCCAGAGACACTGGAGCAACTTTTATTTCCTAGGCACAGTTTAATAATAGAATACTAAGAAGGACGTAAGACCAAGAACTGAAAGATGAGAACTACATCTATTTTACTGAAGTCACTTGTCTGGTGTCATCTGTTTGTGGTACACATTTCTGTCCTGTAGTATAGGAGGAGAAGTGTATCAGTCTAGAAGTTGTGCTGTATGTCAGGCTTTCCACATCACTGAAATCCACTGAGGAAGCAAGCTTTTCAGAAGCCTGTATGTGTCACGGAATCAAGAATCAGAAAATTCTTAGAATTGGAAGGGACATCTGAAGGCCACCTAGGTCAACTCCCTTGCAGAGTACAAGGACATCCACAGATAGATCAGGTTGACCAGGACCTTATCCAGCTTCACCTTGAAAGTCTCCAGGACTCAACCATACCAGCAGGCAACCTGCTCCAGTGCTTAACCATCCTCACTGCAAACATTTTTTTCCTTATATCTAATCTAAATCTACCCTCTTTGAGCTTGAAGCCATTTCATCTTGTCACCTCAGATCCTGCTAAAGAATTTGTTCCCTTCCTTTTTGTAGCTTCCCTTTAGACACTGAAAGGTCACTATCAGGTCATATTGAACAGCCCTGGCTTGGTCAGCTTGTCTTGTAGGAGAGGGGCTCCATTCCCTGGATCATTTTTGTGGCCCTCCTCTGGATGCACTCACACAGGTCTATGTTTCTCCTGTACTGAGAACTCCACATCTGGATGCAGGACCCTGCATCACCTCCCTGTCTTCCATGTTCCTTAGGATAACTTTCAAGAGGATCTGTACTATGATCTTCCCCTTCACAGAAGGGTGACTGGCAGGCCATCCTATTTACGCTTTTTAAAAATGTGATGTTACCTTTTTTTTTCCAGTCCCCAGAGACTTTGCCTGATTGCCACCACTTTTCAAATATCATTGAGAGTGGCTGGGCAACCACATCAGCCAGTTCCCTCAGGACTCTGGGATGCATCTAATCGAGACCCATTGACTTGTGGATGCTGAAGTGGTTACAAACCTGATCTTCACTTGCAGTGGGAGGGATGCTGTTTTCCCGATCCCCTCCTACCAAAACAAATGCTTGCAGGTTGTGGTAAGCAGTTATAAGGGAAGTCTTAGACAAAGAATTATTAAGTACCTCAGCATTCTCCTTGTCTGTTGTTACCAACCTGCCTGTGTCACTCACTAGTGGGGGTATGCCCTGCTGGACTTTCCTTTTCTGGTTGATGTGCCTGTAGAAGCCTTTCTTGTTCTTTTTGGCATCCCTTACCAAGTTCAGTTCAATCTAGGCCTTGGCTTTCCTGACTGCAACCCAACACAGCCTAACAGCTTCCTTATACTCTTCCTGCAGTACCTGTTTTTGTTTCCAATGACAGTGAATTTTCTTCTTGCTCTTCAGTTTGACCAGCAGGTCCCAGTTCAGAAACGCCAGTCTCTTGCCTTCCTTTCCTGACTTTCTATAGCTGGCAGTGGAGAGCTCTTGTGCCTTGAAGAAAGAATCCTTTAAGACTGGCCATCTCTGCTCCACACCCTTGCCCATGTGGACAGTTTTGCTGACTAAATCCCTGAAGAGCTGGAATTTAGCTTTCCTAAAATTTAGCTTCCAAATTTTACTTTTCATCTGTCTCATATTCCTCCAGAGCATGAACTCAAACATGGCATGGTCACTACAACCCAGGCAGCCTCCAATCCCAGTGTTGCCAATCAGTTGTTTTATGCTGGTGAGCAACAGGTCCAGTATTGAATACCCCCCCGTGGGGCCATCAATTACATGACTTAGGAAGTTATCCTCAACACATTCCTGGAGCCTCCTGGATTGCCTAAAACTTGCTGTGTACTTTTCCAGTAGACGTCTAGGTGGTTGAAGTCCCCCAGCAGAACAAGTGATTACGATACCTCCTGTAGCTGGAGGTAGAAGTCCTCATCTACAGGCTATGTCTGATCTGGTTGCCTGTAGTAGACACCAATCACAAGGCTCCCTTTGCTGCCTTGGTCTCTAACACTCACCCACATGCTTTCCATTTACTCTTGACTGTTCTTCAGGGACAGCTCTTTACATTCTAACGATCCCTCCATCCTCACCTGCTCCTTCTAAAAAACATATAGCTGTTGATAGCCACACTCCAGTAATGGGAATCATTCCACGAGGCTTTGGTGACATCAGCTACGTTCTGATCTTCTAGTAGCACAGTAGTTTCCAGCTACCCTTCCTTCCAGGACCCTTCTTCAACTTTGAAAAAGGCAAACCACATCCAGTGACATCTAGTTCTAATAAATAAATAAACAAATAAATAAATCTGGCAAAGGCACTAGTCACAAAAACAGCTATTTAAACATATGGTCTTTTGTTTTTTTTCTGTGTCCTCACTCAAAACAGGGGGTAGAGAAGAAAAGATGATCTACGATGTACATATGATTCTTGTCTTGCAGCGTATGGCATCCAATTGATTAATGAACAAAGTGTTGTAATGACTCAGGAGATCTCAGCTGCAAAAAGTAAAATCTTAGGGTAAAAGCAAGTGTCATCCCAAACTGACAGAATAAACAAAGGAATCTAGATAAATTGTGTGCAACTAATTGCCGTCTCTTTGGTAAACTTCCTCCTGAGTAACATCCATGTTTGATAGGACAGCATCCTGGATCTCCTGGGAGACAAATTCCTACTATCTATTCCAATATAATGAACTACTTGTCTCATCTCTGCACCTCATACAAATATGTGTTACTATTACTTCATTGCTCTGATCCATAGAAGAAAAACATATACTGTCACCATTGTCACTTCCTCTGTTGTTGTTAGTGGAGATCTGCCATCCAAATAACTGACCTAGACTATGTAGTTTTACATAGCTTCCTAGATCTGTTCAGACAACTCCAAAAGTATTTTGTCATCAAGAACTTCAGTACGCTGACCATTTATAAGAGTAGTTCACAAATTTTTACTTGTCACTTAATATTTTAAAGACATATGAGGGGAAAAAAAAAGATGAACAGCATTTAACAAACATTTTCCTATTTTTTATCATGTCATACAATTAACACTTCTTTAAATATATGCACTTCAGGAAACAAAGAGAAATCTGTAAGTGACAGAAGATGAGTAAATCTTTAGTTTTTCTCTTGTAACTTCGATGTCGTGCAAAATAATTTGATGCCATCAGATTCTGGAGACAGAGAAGGAAGAGAAAAATATCTGCTGCATCTTGAAATAGCTTTGCATATATATTTTTTCATTTTTCTCCCCATTTTTTTATATATGTTGCATCATTGCTGGAAAAAGAATATCTGGGGCTAGAAAAATTTCCTTAGCATTTATTTCCTGCTAAGAGCAGAATGTATGCTACAGTAAAATCAAAGGAGTTATTATTAAAAAGTACAAGATAAGCAATTCTGACAACAAGCAGATATGTAAATGTTTAATACTCTGCATTGTTACATGCTACAGCAGAAACTCAGGCTGTGCAGTCTTGTGGCAGTGTCCTAGATTCCCTTGCCTTTGTTCTAGCGATGCATCATTTGCAGCTCTCTTGAGTGATGCTGTAAAACTGAGGAAAGTGGAGAGTGAAAAAAATAGAGAGGGGAATTAATTCCCTTAAAAAACAAGGAACATAATAACTGCTGTCATATGGTATAATTAACATGTATGTGATAAATGTACAAGTTCAGGGAATACAGAAAATACCAAATAGCATTCTGACACACTAACAAGGTTTCTGAAGCAAAAGTAGGCCATATGTTTTTTTTCCAAGAGAATTCAAAGTTCACTCTTTATGGAAAAGCAATATACTGAGATATTTCTAGAATGTTGATTCCTTGAGGTACTTTCAGTGTTAATTTTCCAAACTTTTCCTTTCCCTGTATTTCAAGGAGACCCTGTTCTCCACAGAAAACTGTGTTTGTGCCTCAGCTAATTTATCTATCCAGTTGCTGTATGTCTTCAGATAATTCTGTTGCCCAACTCCTACTCATTGGGTCCCTGAGAATTCAAAACCTTTAGCATACTGTTTGTTATACTCGCTAATAGAGCAGATATTTTTTTTTCTGAAATACATTGTCCAACAAGAAGTGCTGAGGATTTAATGGTATCTATCAACAAAATAAAATATCTTAACTTTATTTCAGCTTGAGATATATTTGACTATATTAATAAAGGAGCTGGTAGTTTTTAATTTTATGCTATCAATCAAATGTATTTTTCAGATTGTACAGTTTATACTGTTATTTAAATGGAAACATTTAAATTATGATATTCTAAATAAAGTTTTGGCTTAAATCAGTGATATAAGTAAACATGAAATATATATATATATATATATATATGTTTTAATTTGTGGGAATGAATTATAAAGAATGCTAACCTTTATAAAGTATACACACCACAGAACAAACAAGCAAACAAACAAAAAACAAACAAACCTGAAATAGCAGTCCAAACTGTCCTGAATCTGAAGAAAAAAAAGCAAACAAAAAAACCGCAATGTATCCCACGGGATGATTAAGTGAATATAGCATCAATAAAAGACAGAGGGCACTCCAGTAACATTAAAAAGTAATAATAGTAATAAGAAATAAATGCTTTCTTATAAGATCACCTTTAATCTTTTCTGGTCTTGAAAAGTTTAGAAGAAAAATCAGTTCACACAATATCAGACTTGACAGGTTATTATGCTTGGTTCTCTTCCTGACTGATACTCTGACAATTATCTCACTAGGAATGAATGTAGCTCATTAGAGTGAGAAGTATAGAGGCCTGCTGTTGCAAATGGTTTAAAAAACATGGAAGCAAGTAAGTGAATAGTCTATTACATAATGATTTGTTTTGTTCTTGGTGTATATTAGAACTAACATCGTATGTTAATGAATAAACAGTGAAACAGAAGGATAACTAATTAGATTAATTTTCCCAGCATTGTCCTAACCAAACTATAGACTCTTAGCATTTTACTTGACTTCCAACTGATAGTTTTTTGAGACAGCTGAAAATATTAACTGAAGTAATAAGCACAATATTTAAAAATTAACAATCTGTTGTTCTTTAAGACTCTTGATGTATTAACTTAAATTCATCATAAGCAGGGGCATTCAAGACAGAATAGAAAACAATATCTTTGTGTCACGGGTTAAGCGAAAAAATCTACCTGCACCCATAACAGGGGAACAGCTGGCCCACAAGGCCGCTGGCCAAAAGGAAAAGGAAAAAGGGAAATTAGGAAAGGAAAACAGCAGCAGCGATCTAAGGAGGCACACTTATTTACTAAATACTACATCAAAATACAGGATAACACAGTATAATACAATATAATTGAAATTAAGCTAACGAATCAAGCAAAATAGGAGAGAGAACGAGTCCCAAAACTGAGAGGCCTACTGTAACCCTAGGCGAAATGGATGGAAGGCTCCCACACGCTCTCAAGGACACCAGAACTTGAAAGACATCAGTTCAGCCTGGGAGTGAGATAATATAGTGTCCAGGTCCCGTGACTTATCTCTGACCATGATGTTCTCTGGGATATGTAGTCTTCTTCTGTAAGCTGCACATTAGGTAAAATTATTCATTCTTTATATGATGTTATGATAATGGAATACTGATAGCAAAATTACAAAATTATAAAACCATGAAACTTTGTTTTTCTTCCTTTTTTCCACTGTGACTGTGAATTGTCATTTGTCACTTTTTAAACTAACCAATATGACTTAGATGCCTTCTGCTATCTCTGCATGACCTTGTGAAGGAGTTAGGTATCATAAAAAATAAGAAGAGGAAATGAATGCAAATCATGTCTTCCTCTAGAATTTTATTTCTGTTATGAGATCACATGCATACTTTCTGAGACAGTAGACTTTGATAATCATTTAATAATTTCATTCTATTTCTCTGAATAAAGAACTTCAAAAAGAAATAGGAGAAAGAGGATAGTTTTTGTGCAGATTGTATCTCTAGGCTTTGTTTGTTTGTTTACGTCAAGTTCCCATATCATTAATTCTGAAATTAATATTGAGAATTTTCATAGGAATAAGTGAAAGAAGGATACTACACTACTGTAGAACAGTCCTATATTTTGTAAAACCGTCTTTTTAGAAGACAATGAGGGACGCTAAACTAAAATATGTCTAGAGTAGGCTGGAATTAAGAAAAATAGAATCAAGATTTAAATTGTTTTCTATTCTGGGGGAAGGGAATCACAAAATAAATAAATAAATAAATAATCTGGAAATGAAATTTAAGCAAACAAAACTTTGTATTTCTGTGCCCTGCAATTCAGGTATACAGTTACAATCCTAAGAAAAAGGAAAATGACTTCAAAGCAAGAATCTAGACAGACAAAAAACCCACATAAAATACAGAAAAATTCTTTATTGAAGGTGTATGTATGTATATAGGATAATATATATGCAGAGTGGAAATTAACTGCAGAAATAGGGAACATTTTTACCCATATTCTCCCTCTCAACTAACTTACAAACATCTAAACATTTTCCTAGTTGCTAATCTGCATACAGTTCTTCGGTAATTGTGAATAAATATGAGGATGAAAGGTATTGACAAAATCACAGGACTGTTTCAGAATACAGCATGAGAAACTAAGTCTTATATTTCTGACAGCCTGCATGGACTGACAAAAGTTAATAAATATTTTGTGAAGTGTAGTCTTGTGTCTAAAAATAAAATTGCACACTGTTGTATAGCTGTACTACATGCCCTACCTATTACACAGGCTGCAGGTCTATCAAGATTGTACATTGCAAATTACATCATGTACCATGCTGATTTGATCAGATAAAGCATGCAAACATACAAACTGACACACTGCCTTAAATGATAGTAACTGCAGGATGAGGCTTATTATCTCCTGTGATGTCCCTATTGCTTAGACAATGCTGGTGGAGAAAGGGAAATGTTTCCATCATTTCATATCATATTTTCACATTTCTGCTATTAGAAGTACGATGTGGTTTCTCCTTATATGTTCAGACTTCATCTACTACAAAGAGTTATTTATTTATTTATTTTTGTGTCTATACGTGTGCACAGGAAGGAGAAACCATATTGATGATTATAATGTTTTTGTGATTTTTGATTGACTTTCTACATCGTAATATCATATGACATACTAGGAGTTAAAGAATTAATACTGCAGTTCAGTGGATCATTGATATTTCCAGTCTCTTGGTCTAAGAAGAAAAGAATGAACTGCAACTACCTCATTGTTACATTTCCATTTTCTGGTCAGAGGGAAAGACAAAACTGACTGGGAGTTGACACTGTATATTTGCTCTCTAAGCTCCCTGGCTGTCAATGATTTACGGGCTGGTCCGACCGTGTTTCGTGATGTGTGGGGCTGAGGGATTGCATAAAATCTGTGCCTCCAGAAAAGGGAGTCAGAGGACCCCAAAGTAATTTTAAAAAGATGCAACTATCTGAGGAGAAACAAACTAATTTACTGAATATTGTACCGGAATGCAAGATAACACACTATAATACAATATAATTAGAAATGAAGCTAATAAATCAAATATAGTGAGAGTGAGACTGTCCAAAAAGCTGATACTGAAGAGATGTGTACAGTCAGGACAGGCAGCAGTGAGGAGAAGTGAAGGAGAAGAGCACAGAGATGAAAAGCCCAATCAGGTGACCCTACCAGGAGTTATATCTTCTCTCTGACCACAGAGCCCCCTGGAGAATACAGTTTGTTTATTTTTTCATGTCAAATATAGCTATACTATTTGTTCAAACTGAACACTAACAGTTATCTTCTTTGTATCCATGAAACAGTGTGTAGTAAATGGTCAACAGAGAGAGAAAAGAATTGCTAAGACAGTGAATGTTGTGCAGTGTCATATAATTTTGCTCCATATATTTTTAATAACTTCTGCTGTAAATAATAATGATAATAGCAATAGCAACAAAAAACATGTTGCTTCCATTTTTTATAAGACCAGGGAAAATCGGTCTCTCCAAACAATGATGCAGCCCATGTCATAGCGAACTGAGCAATATGGATGAAAATTTAGGTTCTCGTAGTACCCTGTGACAGTAAGAAGATTAGGGACACAAAACTGTTCCATAAAATCAACTCGTTTTGAAATATTTGCAGGAAACATTAGCTTCTACTCCTGGGAAAGTTCTCCAAAGACTACTTCTTCAACAAGTTAATAAAACTTGGAAGACTCCAGAACATATTTTACTGCAGCTACTAACATTAACAACAGAACTGTCAGCCTAATCTCAATATTGAGGAAGGTCACAGAGCAAATTATCTTGAGTGAGATCACTAGAGGGTCAGGCCCAGCCAGCATAGGTTCCTGAAATGCAGGTCTTGTTTGACCAACCTTACCCTTTCTATTACTATATAACTGTAAGAGGCCATGCTTTTTACACTATTGTCTCAAAAGTTTGCTGAAATGGACAAGTTCAGGCAAATCCCGGCCAAGGTTCCAGGACTCCCTTTGACTGAGACATACAGGAACCAAGGTTCGAGAAATCCCTTTGTTTAAGAGATGCCCAGGAGCTAGGGAGATAAGATGCAGATTAATGACCCTAAAGTGGTCTTTTTATGTGGGCCTATCTCAAGGAAGATGGCCATCTCCGAGGAATTCACAGGACTCTGACTCGAGCCTTCCAGAAATGTCACGAAGTCTGGGAAGAAGTAGGATAAAAAGGGCACGGACAAACCACAAAATTTGGGTTTTCTGACACCAGATGCCTTACTACGGAAACAAGGAGGTTTTCTGTCATCAGATGCCTCACTACATGAGCGCCTGCATGCTGAAGAAGATGACTGCATGCTGAAGAACCTTCTAGGTATCTGACCTCAGATTCCTCCACTGTTGTCCTACTGCTGCCTACTGTCTCTCCTGGGATTGCTGCTTGAGACTCTGCTTCTTGAGACCTCGCTATTCTGATCACCTGCTCTGCGTTGCACCGATCTGCTGCTTGCGGCCTGCCATTCGGCTGCTGCTCTCCCCTACGCTTATTTTGCCCCGGACCAATGTAACAACGTGCTACAGGATGCTGCTGCATCCAGGAGGTGACTATCCCCGCTTTTACGTAATTCTTGCTCTTTTCTATCTTTTCTATCACCCACTTTCCCGTCCCCATCACCCTAATTTTGGTATTTGCCGCTCTCCCTTCCCCATCCCCTCTGCTGTCTATTATTTCTAATAAATAATCAACAGTCAGATCAACATTTGAATGCTTTTCTTCTTAATCTCACACCGGGCATAACATATCAAAAGAACCTTGCCTCACTCCTAAATTGGAGCGAGACAATAGCCTACCTGGTGCACTGCAGCAAAATTTGTGTATGAAGTCTACCTGGACTTTAGTGAAGCTTTGACTCTTTCTTCCACTATTCTTCTGGAGAAACTTCAGCCTGTGTCCTGGACAGGTATGTGCTTCACTGGGTAGAAAATTGGCTGGATAGAAGGGCCCAGAGTATAGTGACAGATGTAATTAAATCCAGGTGGTTCCTTGTCAGTAGTGGTATTCCTCAGAGGTTGGTACTGTGGCTAGCTCTGTTTAATATCTTTATTAGCAATGGACAAGGAGGTTGAGTGCACCCTCAGTAAGTATAGAGATGTCACCAAGTTGACAGGAAGTGCTGATCTGCCTGAGGGTAGAAGATGCCACATAGGGATCTGGACAGGCTGGGTTAATGGGCTGAGGCCATTGTTTACACTTTGACATGACAAAGTACTTGGTCCTACACTTTGGACACAACATTCCCATGCAAAGCTAAAAGTTATGTGACACAGTAACTGGAAAGCTTCACAAAGGATAAGGATCTAGGGGTGTTACTTGACAGCCATCTGAACATGAACCAGTAGTGTGCCCAGGTAGCCAAGAAGGCCAATGACATCCTTGTATCAGAAATAATGTAGCCAGATGCACTAGGGAGGAGGTAATTTCTCTGTACTTGGCACTGACGAGGCCACAGCTCGAGTACTGCATTCAGTTTTGGCCCCTCTCTACAACAAAGATGTTGAGACACTGGAGCCTGTCCAAAGAAGGGCAGTTAAGTTGATGAAGGGTTTGGAGCACAAATCTTATAAGGAGTGTCTGTGGAAACTGCAATTGTTTAGTTTGGAGAACAGAAGGCTCAGGGAAGATCTTATTGCTGTCTACAGCTACCTGTAGGAGGTTGTAGAAAGATGGATGTTGGTCCCAGGTAGCTAGCAATAGGACAAGAGGCAATGGCTTTGAGTTGTACAAGAAGTTCAAGTTGGATATTAGGATGAATTTCTTCTCAAAATATGTTCAAGAAACACATGTGGCAGTAAGGGACATGTTTTACTGTGCTCAGTGGTGATTATTTAATGGTTGGACTAGGTGATCTTGTTGGTCATTTCCAACATTAATAATGTTACAATTTTCTGAATACCAGCGGAAATAATAATTTAGGAGATCAGAAAGTTTAGATTGTTGTAAGAGACACTTGTATTTGTCTGGGACTAGAATAATGGTTTTCACATTTACACAGAAAAGTGAGACATAATCACTGGAGAAAATTAAAGAGTGATAGAAATTAGGTACTCAGTCTAGCTTCTCCGATGGTAAAGACTGGGAGACTTATATGTATTCAATTCATTGTCTTCATCTAGATGTACGATAAATTCCTTAAATACATTCCAGTAGGAAATTACAAACTCGTGTAGAGCTTGAGAACACAGTTCTCAGCTTATCTGTAACTTGTTTCTGACAGGACGTATTTCTAGACAACCCAGAATATTTTGACCTCCAACACTTATCTCCAGAAAATTTTGTTTGAACTGTAAGAAAAGATATACACCTCATTTCTCCATAACTTCATCTGTAAATGCAGAATCAAAATTTATTCACAGAAAGTTAGAAAAGAAAGTGACAACACATACCAAAATAAAGCAATGGTTTTATAGTATGAGTTTTCATAATGCTGTTTCTGTTTGCTGAATAACATTGTCTATTGCTGTCATGGAAGCATGTCATGTACAAACTAAACACAAAAGAGAGAACACTATTTTTTTTTTCAAGGAACTCACTGCAGATTTGTTCAACTTATACTTAGTTGCTATGATATTAGATTAAAGAAAGCCAGATCCTGTAGGTCAAAGAAAAAAAAAGAAAAAAAGTCATAAAGGATTTTAAAAGCAGCCCTTTTGAAAGGATCTGGTGACCATCCAAGAAAAGTAATGCAAACTATTTAGTTATTTATTTTTAACTAAAACAACTTGATCTGAAAGCATGAAGAATACAGAAATGTTACTGCATCTCTCTTTAACATCTCAGATTCATAAATGTGAGAAAAGGGGACACAGAAGAATAGATACTACACAGACATCTACTTCAAAGGTACTTAAATGTCACTTTATGGAGCTAGAAGATATATTAAACAGAAATTTTGTTTAGTTTATACACATTTATGAAGTTGGCCTCCTAGTAAATAACTTTACAAAATTAAGTTTTATGTCTTGATTAAAATAGAAAAACATCATTAAAAAATAAAATAAAATAATAATAATGCCTGGTAATTCTTATCAATATATGGAATGCACTGCCCAGAGAGGTGGTGGAGTCACTGACCATGGGAGTATTCAAGAAATGTCTGGATGTTGTGTTGATGAATATGATTTAGCCGGGAAGTATTGGTAATGGTTGGACTAGATGATCTTCTAGGTCTTTTCCAACCTTGATAATTCTGTGATTCTGTGATTCTGTGATTAGATAGTACAATGTAAGTTGTGTGTAAGATGGCACCTGTTTCTTCATTCAGAAGTAGAATGGAGAACTTATATTCTCTGCAAGATCTGATTAAATGCTGATTTCTTTATCATTAAGTGGTTGTGTAGGCATGCAGTAAATATTTAATGTTCTACCTTAGATACTGACAGCAGTCTCCACCAAACTCAAGTGTTTTAGATTAAATATTTGACTCTAATAATCTATCCCAGTGAATGAAAAATTATTAGCCTCCAGCAGATAATCCAAGAGCACACATCCCTCATTCATAAGAGTAGAATCATAAAATCACCAAGGATGGAAAAGACCTCCAATGATATCTAACTAAGATAGTGGCTCTCCCAGGGCAGCCTGTTACAGCATCTGATTTCTGCATTTCCCATCAGTCCTTCTCCGTGAACAGCAGGTCTAGAGGGTCACCTACCCTGATAGGCTCTCAGCAACTGTGTTAGGAAATTATTTTGCACACACTCTTGGAAGCTTCTAAACTGTTTCTTCTGCATTGTATTATATTTCCAGTACTTATCAGAAAATTTGAATTCCACATGTAAACAAGGGATGGCATTCATGATACTTCTGCCAGCTGGTGATAGAAATACTCATCCATCTCTTTGTCATGGCTAGATGGTCTATAACAAACCCCCACTAAACTGTCTACCTTG
Source organism: Coturnix japonica (assembly GCF_054131305.1). Classification (NCBI taxonomy): domain Eukaryota; kingdom Metazoa; phylum Chordata; class Aves; order Galliformes; family Phasianidae; genus Coturnix; species Coturnix japonica. The sequence continues at coordinate 45,110,687 of NC_140702.1, forward strand.
ATGGCCCTGCCCTGATCCTTAACCATATAGTTTCTTGCCAGCCCTGAGCCACAGCACTGTCCCTTCTTCCTTGCCCTTGTCCCTTCTGAAGGGATTATAACCATCCATTGAAGTGCTCCAGTCATGGAAGCAATCCCAACATGTTTCAGTAATTTCAACTAAGTCATAGTTTGCTTTCTGCACGATGGCTTCCAGCTCCTTCTGATTGTTTTCCATGCTGCTTGCACTGGTGTTGATGCACCTCAGCTGAGCCATTTGCCTTAGCCCCAACCCAATAATTGCTCCCCATTGCTGACTCATCAGTGAGCCTTGTTGTATCCTCTTCCCCATTTATACCTAGTTTAACACCCTCTCAATGAGCCCTGCCAGCTCCTGGCCTAGGATCCATTTCCCTCTTTGAGAGAGGTGAGATCTCAAGCATGGGTAAATGAAAGAACCCACATGCTTTACTACATTATTCTCTGTGATTCTAGCTGGTGTATATTTGCCTTTTACTGTAATCTACATCTTTTTAAGATGCTTGCCTATGCACTTGTTTTTGCAAGGCAGTGGAGATATTCTTTTATGAAATATCTGATTTGTGTATTCACTACCTCCAGTTTGCTTCTTGTGCATGTGTGCATGTGCATACATAAAGCTCTATGATTTAAGGAAGAGATGGGGAACACATCCCTTAGAGAGATTCTTAATACAGTTTTATGAATTCTTGGTAGTTCTGAACTACAATTTGGCGCACATTCTCTTTTCATGGAGATAAGAAGGTGGATGACGTAGCAATAACCTGAAATTTGTACTTTGAAAGAAGAGAGCAATAGAACTTGCTGAATGGATGTTGTGCTGCGCTTACAAGACTTCTGTTTATCTGTAACACTAGCAGATGTCAAAAGTGGTCACTGCACCAGGATTCTTGTCATCCAGAGTCAGAGGTATCATAGGAGGTAAGTCCATATTTATCATGCTTATTTGAGAAAATTCTTTCTTAGGCTTTCTAGATTCAGAAAGCTGGCAATTTTATATTTGCATTTATATTTCCATTTATTTTATATTATTATTTTTTTCTATAATTTTTTATATTTTTTTCTTATTGTTGTAGTTATTATTTTTATTATTAATTCTTATCATAGAGTCATGGAACAGTTTAGGTTGGAATTAATATCTGAAGGTATTTTAGTCCCACTCCTCCTGCTCATGCAGGGTCACCTAGAACTGATTGACTAGGATCACGTCTAGTTGGCTTTTGCTTATTCCCAAGGAGAAGACTCCATCACTTCTCTTGGCATCCTGTACCAGTGCCCCAGTGCTCACACAGTAAATAAGTTCTTCTGGTGTTTAGACAGAACCTCTTGAATTCTAGTTTGTGCGGTGTGACTCTTGTGTTGTCAGTGTGCACCACTGAAAGCATCATGGTTCTGTTCTCTTTATCCACTCCTTTCAAATATTTATACGCATTTATCAAGTCCCCCTAAACCTCCGCTTTGCACTGAATAGTCCCAGCTCTCTCCATCTCACAACATATGTGAGATGGTTTAGATGACTCTCCACTGGTCTCTTCATTTATGTCCATGTCTCTCCTAGACAGCAAAGCCCAGGACTGGGCACTGTACTCTAGAATTGGTCTTACTTATACTGTGTGAAGAGAATCAGTGGTCATGGTCAGCTATGAGTACTGGAGAAATGACATTTTACTGCTTCATGAAAATTGCATTAACGTTTATACGAAATAGGCAAATATTGTATAGTTAAGGGTTTTAGTTAATTTAGCTGTACTACAGAAGTGATGAATTTTAACTAGAGAATACTGAAACTTTACAATGGAACAGTCATGTCCCATGTTATAACTACAAAGCTAATTGGATATACAACAAGAATGTTGTCTTGAATACTGAAAGAACTGTTACCTTTATAATTTCATTATTTTCTTGGAGCAAGCCCATGACATTAAGAATAATTTTCTTAACTGTGTGAACAACACCTCGAGGCCTGAACCTTCTAGCTCTCTAGGTGCTAAAGTTTATAAGAACTTTCTCTGATCTGTACTTGGACAAAACTATGTTGATTCTTAGCATGTTGTACAGAGATCTGGAGCCTATTCACAAGTGTGTAGCCAGTGACTAGTCTGTTGTACTTCCCCAGTCATCTAACAGTGGATATGTTAATCTATTGTCTTTTCTTGTCACAACTTTATTTTGTTGGCAACAGAGAAGTTAAAGGTATTGAGTAGCTCTTAGTGATTTTAAGACAAAGAAACCTCTTGTAATCATTAAACACTTCCTTAGTTTGTCCTGATGAGGACAAATCTGCAGGAAACAGATATTTTTCCAGTTTTAAATGTAGGGTTCTTTTTGTTTTTTTGTGTTTTTTTTTTTTTTAAATTTTTTAGAAAAGTATATGCATATATATAAGTTCATTTTCCTTAGCATTTCTGACAAAAAAAAATAAATAAATAAAATAAAAAAAGAAGTGCCTATTAAATGTGAAATCCTTATCCTATGTGTCATGATTAAACAGATTTTAAAAAGAACCTAACCCTAAAACACCAAAACACCGGGTTCTGGCGTGTTATCAGCCAGAAGGTAGCCAGTCTTTCTATTGCTGCCTTCTTATTTCTTTTTTTTTTTTTTTTTTTTTTACATACTGTTCTAAATAAAGAGTAAAAAAGCAGGGCACTTTTAACTTTCCTACTTTTCATCCAGATGTCCTATTTAAACCTTGGCAACCAGCCAAAAACATAAAACATAATGGGAAAACTTTTAAAAATTTCTCCATCACTTCTTGTGTTGTTTTATGGATATTATTTTAGCATTGTGTTCTTTTTCTTTTTAAAATGCTAATATCTGAAGGACATAGAGCCCCTGCCCCATTATCTGTTTGATTTTACTGCTATGTCATTTTCTTCCGTTACTTAAAAGAAAATAACAACAGTATTTCTGTATCTGAAATCCAGTCAGGCAAAATAGTATTACCAGTTCTTCTTTTTCCTAGTTCTTACATATGTTCAGGTTAACTGGTCTTTGGGATTTAAGAAGAGAAATGATGTAAAAAAAAACAAAACAAAACAACAACAAAAAAAAGGTATTGCACTTGTTGGCTACCCAAAGCAGAAGAGAACTACAGCTGTGCGTGAAGCAGCTGGGTAATATTTTTCAGGGACTGGAAAAAAGCAGAAGATGAGTGGTTGCCCTTGAGAAATGCCAAACCTGTTTTTTCATGTTTATTGTGTGCTACCATTATGTAGTCCTGAAAAGCAGTACTGCATTTGAGCTTATTCCTTGATTTAGACTGCTAAGCAGACAATGAGCGCAAAAAATAAGCAGGTCCCAAAATAAGCCCCACAGAACTGAGGAATTTTAGACACTGTTTTTTAAATTTCACCTGATTGACATCAAGCAAATGTTGCTGTTGTTGCTCTGACACAGATGCTATCAAGTGGTTCAAAGCAGAACTTGACACAGCTTATTAAACCGTGTATGTGTGTTTTTCAGTCATCTGAATATACAGTACCAGTTTCTAGATAACACCTGGCCTTCTTGAAGGATCAGATAAAAGTGAAAATTTAAATTTTCATTCTCTGCTCTTACATAGTTTTTTCCTTGTTTTACATTCTCTGCCTTTACATTGTTACATGTTTAGCTTACATACAGAGTAAATTTCTCAAATATGACATATATATAATTTCATGACTAGTTTTCTCTACTAACAATAGCTTGGGAGGCACTAAGAAGTAGAATTCTTCTATCTCTTCCCCGCATGGTCAAATTTCGTATGAACGGAGGGTCTGTGAAGATGGATAATTCACAGTAAATAGGACAAAATTGTACTCATCACAGTAGACTAGTGAGATATGTTTTCTGGAAGTCAAGAAGGCAAACAACATTTAAACTTAGTAAAGCCAGCTGGCCAAAATAGTTTATTCTCCCACCTATACTCAGTACTGGTGCAGCCTCACACTGAACACTATGTGCGGTGCTCCATGATATTATATGTATTTGTATATTAAGATACTTGAAAGTGTGCACATGAGGCTAGTAAAGTTTGTAAAAGGAGACTAAAGAGCATATCCTCTGAGAAAATGCTGAGCACAAACTTGCTTTTCCTAGTTTAGAGAAAAGGAGGCAAATAGTTGACAACTTTCTGAAAAAGAAGAAATGAAGAGAGACATGCCAGTGTCTTCACTAAACATGTGAGAAGGCTAAAAGCTTCATCAGGATTGATTCAGACTGGATTTTAGGAAAAAAAAATCTTTACTGTGGGGGTGAATAAAAATACTTGTTAGATAAGAAGTTGAGGAGGTATTTGGCCTTATCAATATAGCTTGAGCTCTTGATTATCCCCAAATTGGTGATCCATTTCATGATGTTTGTATGACCCTTCCAGGTGAACTGTTCCATTCCAGGCTAGGCAAGGCTTGGCTAGACTGGTCTGGTCTGGGCTGAGCTAAGCTAGACAATTCTGTTTATTTTATTGACGGTGTATATGTGCTTAACACTCTACAAATGGAAAGAAATAAAAAGCATGCAAATACAACTATTCCCAAAGGGGTTTATCAATTCAAGATATTTATGTATCACAAGTAAACAGAAGGGATGTGTTTTGTGTTGTTTTTAATGTAGTCTTGTTTTTATTTTTATTTACACTGTAGATTTGTATTCTTTATTTGTTGCATGAAGATTTGTAGCACTATTTATATGAAAGTTTCAATTCACTTATAACTAATCTGCATAACATAGACTTGTTTAAAATGTTGTACATTGTATATATGTGGTAGAGACTATGCAGAAAAAAAACTAAAGTCAGACTACTGACAGTTATTGATTGCTATTAATAATGAGATGGAGCTCCAAACAACACTGAGAGTAACATTTATTGTAGTAAATAAAATGCTAATGTACTTCACATCCCTGTTTTAACAATGAATTTTCTATACATCTGTTTGGAATCTCCATTAAATGACTTTGAAAAGGATGAAATGCATCTTAATTGCACTCGTTAATTTATTTTACTAAATCTAACTCTGTTTAATAAGAAGTTTCTTTTAAAAAATTGGCTTCTCCATATCATAGTTCAGTCTTTTTTAATGGTCTAGAGATTTCTCACATACTATTTCACTTGTGATGAGCTAATATTATCAGTCTGGATTATCTCCAGAGTGAAGAAAAATCTGTTCATACAAAATAAATCATAAAAAGGAGAAAATTCTAGCAACTGCAAGAATGACATCTTGGGACAATGGGGAATCAGGTCATATTCACTCCTTGCAGATATCTCTGGAGCATCTAAACCTTCTTAAAGTTATCTCTTTATTGTCCTTTGCAGAGTATATGAGCAGATATTTGCCATGGAGAAGTTGAATATATATATATAGAATTACTTTCCCATTCAGAGTCACAAACGTTAGAACATGTATGAATGGAAGAATGTAGTTAACTCCAGTGTCTTGCACTGAGGAAATCTGCTTCCTAAACAAAGAATCAGAAAGCCAGCTAGGGCATACTAATCACTGGTATATTTGATCTCATGTTTCACTAATGTATCATTCAAAAGTTCAGAACTTTCTGATATGCATTTGTAAGGTAAAAAATAAACAGCTTCCCAAAGTTGCAGTGATTTGAAAGAAAAACTGAAAACAATTACAAATAATCCTTGTACTTCAGTAGCAACCGAAAACAAAGATGTCAATATTGAATGTTCCTAGTCCTTTCACTGTTTTTCACTCAGCTGAAGTAAACAAATAAAATAACACAACAAAATCATGCCGTTTTAAATGTGTCTCTCTTTTGACTGATGATAACAGAGGAACTGGTCAGATTTTATTATGATTTTGTGTGTACTTTACACTGATTACTGTGGTCATGAAACATTTTTAAAGAAAAAACATATAAAAGAAACAGAAATCTTTGGCCAGGTATCAAAATCATAAATTTTCTGGATTCAAAAGATTTATGTACATATTCTCTTTGGGATTAAAGTACCTCCTTTCAGACCTCCAAATACAGGTTTATCTCAGCATATAAAAAGTGAACCTCTTCAAGGAGAAACAGTAGGAATAGCAAAGGGTTAGATAGACAGCAGATTCACCAAAAATTGGAATCTGATGTAGAATAATAAAAAAATAAAATAAAATAAAAAATTTCCCAGCACAAATGGCAGGAGAGTTTGAAAACTAGTGTCTGCAAGAGTGATGGAGTGATAGAAAGGTTGTTCTTCTTTTTAGCTGCTGAGCAGAGAAAACAGACCTACAAAAGTTAATAACTGACATATTGAATTTAAAATCTTTTCATTACATCTTTCCTGCAGGAAAAAGTTGCCTTTTAACAGTATTCTATGTCTCTATGATACTTTTTTATCTTAGGGAAATGAGGAGAACAGTTGTCAAAGATATGTGAAGGTTTGCAGGTAACCAGTCTATTTAAGAAAGTTTCTTAATTTTCCTGTTAACAACAGAAATTGTTTTATATAATTGAATTGATTGCAAAATCTTATTTAAGTATTTTAAGTACTCAAGTAGTACCCAGTGGATTTTTCATGTATTATTTGCAATAGTATTTATAATCTATTTTTCCTACTCTCTCAGCTATTTACATTTGGCAGTATTATTCCCTCTCCTTGTTGGATATAAGAAACTTGAAAAAATATAGTGAACAGAAAGTAGAGAAAAAAATTAAGAAATTATACTTATTTATCTACTATTTAATATTTAAACACATAAATATCTCTACAAAAAGTTGTGATGATACATCTTCCACATACTAAACTGTTACCAACATTGTCAGTCTTGAAATACATAGTGCTATCTAACAAAACGGAAATCTCATAAAACTTAGAAATGTCCAATGTTTTACTTTACTGTTGTTGCACTGGTATCTCATTTTGTCTTATTGCCATGTATAGTGATGACAATCCTTAGAAATTACTCAATATACTTAAGTATAGAGAAACATGTTACTCATGATCCAAAGGTCTATTGTCCTTCACTTGCAAAAATAACAGTTTAAATAATTAATTGCTAAGCTATATTTTAATGTTTTGAATTTTTATTTTAGTCTTTAAGATGTGAAATTGTTCTACAATGGAAAGAAGCCTTCTACTTACTACTGCAACCCTGTGGTTTTAGATCAGATACTCATGAAGGCTCGTGAACTGGCAATTATTCTTGGTGGTCTGATAATGGACCAAAAATGAATAATATTTTTGAATTAAACATGAGATATATGGACAACTGGAAGAAAAAAAGAACATCATGTAATAGCAGGAAAGATGAAGTAAAAGCACCTTTTTTGATTTTTCAAATGGAAACCTAAAAAAAAAAAAAAAAAAAAAAAAAAGGTAAACATAGCCAGTTCTCTACTTGTCTTTTATTAATGGCAATCGTTTTTCTGTAGATTGCTTAAATATTAAATAAGGTCACAGTAAACTATTTATTCAGTCTTCATAGTAAGACTTAACAAGTTCATGAAATGTTTAAATGTTGTATTAAGGGATACAGTTTAGAGTGGATATATTAGTGGTGGGTGGATGGTTGGATTAGTTGATCTTGAAGGTCATTTCCAACTCTGGTGATTCAATGACTCCATGATTCTGAAATAATATGTCTAGAAGCAACCACAACTATGGCAATTTTTATTAAATAGTTATTTACTGTCAGCCTTGCCTTAGGATGGAAAACTAATAGTGGTAGCCAGTTATATAAAATGGATGTTTTCTTGGAAAATGAGGCCTCAACATGGCATGATTTAAATACCACACTGCTATATTAGTCCCTTATTTAAAAAATCTATTCCTTTAGTTGACGCTGTTCCATAGATAGAAATAAACACTGAGATAAGCCCATACTAGAAAGATGTTTCTTTGGCAATTAGCTGGTTACATCAAGCTACTTTCTTCATGGAGAAGTGCAGGTGTGAGGACACACACACACACACACAAAAAACAACCAACAACAATAACAACAACAACAACAACAACAAACACATTTACTGAGAGGATAAACTTTGGAAATTTATCACTAATGTATGTTCTTTTCTAATTCATTAGAAAAAGAGTAAAGGGGTAAACATAAGGAGGAATGTTCCACCAACCACATCCCTTCCCCCTCTTTCTTTACCCAAAAAAAAGGCTTGGGTTTGCTGTAGGCTGTTAGTTAATTGCAATATGTAGCTATAGCGAATAAGGTACTTTTACATAGCAAAGATCCTTCATCCACAGATTCAGTGCAATTCTATGAATGTAGAGACTTTCTGCAGTCACTAGCAGAAGACATTATGAATATTGAGGAAAAATGGTGGCTACTTTTTTTGTAGTTCAAATACTTTTTCTGCAAAACTCTGTTATCATATCTCAGATTGAGAATAGGTTTTAGTTTGGAAGTCACTGACCAATGCTAATAGAATTTGTTTAACCACAATGTTCTCACAGAACATTTGTAGCAAAAGGAAAGGTTTCTGTAAGCTTCTAAATCAGTAGGCCACATCATAACACAGAATAATGAACAATTAAACTTTTCAGAACAAATATAATGAATATAAATATTCACATTTAATAGCTGACAAATGAGCTGTAGGCCAAAACTCTTCCTTTTTAATACAAATAAGCGATCAAGCTTTTATAAATTATAAATAAAGTCATGCCGTATTTATGAACAAATCTAAAATCTGGCTTATCAAATAAATTAATATCAATGAATGTTGGAGTCACTTATATATATGCATAGGTAAATTTAACCTTACATTGAACCCACATCCTACACATTCAAGCTTCCAATAATTAATTTCTCACTGACCTGCATTCATCGTGAAAATTTCTGAAACTTTTTTGTTTTTTCCTGTTCTATAATAGTCTGGATATTTTTTTCTTGCAGAAAAAATAGCTTTCTACTTTATTCCTCTCATCTCTAGGTAATGAGATAAAGCTGATAAATATTTGTTGCATTTTACCAAGATAGTTATGATGCAAATATTTTTTTTCAAGACACCTGAAATTATAAAAATAAGTCTTTCCACCCCACATCACTTATTAATTAAAAGGAAGTTACACCCCCTACCACTCCCCCCATCTTCCCCCCCTCCCCCCCCCAAAAAAAAAAGACAGAAATTTTATATCTGTTTAATTTTAGAGAATACTAAATTGCATGAATGAGTTTCCAAATGTACTCCTATTTTCCTGTCAGTATGTAAAATATTATATTTATGGTAATGCTTCCTAGAGACCACTATCATTTTACATAATATTGAAATGTACATTTAAAAAATAATTATGTGTAAATGTTTTCAGAGTTCCCTTATAAGCTCTGCTGGCTTCTCAAGGTTCACAGGTATATGTTGATGTGCTAGTGGTCAACAATATCTTAGCCACATCTAGCATTTCAACTATTATTTGTTTCTGACTCTCTGTCAGTTCTAATTTTGATTTTCTTAACTTTCTTGATATATGATGGGATCAGCTTTTTCATTAGAGAAGTAATTCATTATCCTCGACACTCTGCTATTGTTATTTTGGTAATAAAAAACACAGGCTGACTAAAGTGCTGAATTTGCAAACCAAAATATTATGTTCTTGATCTTGGCCTTCTAGCACGGAGCATTTTTCATGCTATCTTCAGCATAGGCTCCCTGTGTTAAAATTCTAGCTCACTAAACAACATCATAACATGCTAAATAGCATTTATAACAACATGTCCTGTACAGACAAAGATATACTGTTCATTCTTTAACTATATGGGTAATCATATTAGAAGAGAGAATATTTGATGTTTAAGCAAACTTTGTTTGAGTATCTTAAACAAACAATGGAAAAAAAAATCCCTCAATATTGAAATAGAAACACCTAAATGAGGATTCTATTTTCAAATTTAATACTCATATTGCATTCACACTTTGAAGAAATTTCTAGTAGTCCCATTAAGGAATTAATTTATCAGAGCAAAATGATCAACTTGAAGTATTCAATAAGGAAAGAGTTTGTTAGTCTAATTAATTTATATCTTAATGACTGAGTGTCTTTTTTATGAACAAATTCTTAAAAATTCTGTACAGTTAGGACTTAGCAGATGTTGAAACAGTCAGTCTTTACAGAAATGTATGCATTCATAAGGAGACAAAAAATACCTATTTTTTGGAGCAGTTCTATAGAGTAAATTTTTCTTTCACTAAAGAGAAATCTCTCTTTCACTGTCAAGAGGCAATAATGGGCTTTGTGGTTCATACATAAAAGAAAAAAAAAAAAAAGCTTTCTCCTCATTTTACAATGAATAGTATTAATATAAGTAAAATGAAAAACCATGCATGTGCCTTGCTTTCCCTGCTGCTTTATGTCTTACTCAGGAATTATCTTGAAAGCTGGGTTCTGTGAGGTATGAAAATTGTTGTTAATGTATTGTCTTTTCATTTTTTAGTGCTCTTTGGCAAGGCCGCTTGTTCAGTGAGCCTTTGTTTGAGCATGAAGCTGAAAGAGGAGAAAAGGAGAATGTTGTTGCTTAGCAACAGCTCTCTCTTTGGACATGTAGTATATGATTATGACAAAAAGAAATCTCTAAATTCAGTGGATTTGGGTTCTATCCAGAAATTTTATTTCCCTTTCCAGAATCAAAGTTTTCCTTTGTAAAACCTTAAACTGTCTTGATTGTCAGGAATCTGACACACCAAACTCATCAGACTGATATCTTGTAAATAGCAAGAAACATTATTCTAATGGTGAACTCAATTCACTTGTTCTGTTGTGTCTTCCCTACTATGCACTACAGAATGTATGAAAAATTTAAAAAATAAAAAATAAAAAAAAATCAAACTAGAAGTATTTCTTTTTATAAATGGTTCTGTCATACAATAGGAAATATATCTAAAAATTAAACTCAACCTCTCTTTGTATGTAGTAGGATATCCAAATATCTGAAACCTTTCTGTGTTACTGAGATTTAGATTCAGTTTATGTATTTATTTGTTACTAATGAATAAACAGTGGTAAGTGTTCCTATCAGGAGAATAATTTCTATCTCTAGATGTCTTTACCTCTACTTACCTGTAGCAAAGGGAGTAAGAGTCTTTCTTTTATAAACGATGACATGATAAAACCTTGCAAGAAGCATCTGTGGATTGAAAGTAACCATGGCAGCACCTGAATCTGTAAAGACAATGCCTCAAATGCCGGGTGCAGAAAATAATACTACTGCTGTTTAACCTATCTACCATTATAAATGCACTGCTCCATTTTTTAACTGCTGCCATTTTATAACAGGAATTTATTTTGCTGTCAATTGGCAAAATATGTTCCACTCTTGAATCTAATTTAACTTTAAAAACTAAACAGAAGCATTGCTTTCCTGAGCACATATAAATAATTTCCAATTATTTTGAATCCATATGAAAATTAAAAACAATCAGACAAATAAGCAACTCTTCAAACAAGCAACTGCAAAAGTAACAAAAGTAATGTAACAAAATATGTTAGTGCTTTGAAAAGATTAAAAGCAATAAGATGTATGAGAAAGAAGAAAACAGTTCGTGGTGAGCTTACCTATATGCATCTTTTCTGAAAGTGTGACCCAAGCCCTGATCTGATTACGTCCTTCCTGGAGAATGCCAGAAAAACAGCTTTTTCAGAGAAAGTTATCTAGGCTTTCATTAAGAAGTCATTGCATGCTGGAATAGAACTTTGGAAGACCGTAAAACACTCTCGGTAGTTCTGCAAGTATGTGATCAACACAAGCTTTTATGTTTATGCTCCTTACAAAAAGTTATAGTCTTAATTTTTGTGTTTCACAAACTTTAAATCAGCGCACATCTGGGCTGATATTAATCGATGCAGGTTGATCTGTAAGAATGAAACCATACAATGCAGCTAAAGTTCTCTCTCAACCACTTTTCATTTCACACTATTACTTGTATACAATGTTGCTAAATGATATTTCTAATGAAGAAAAAAAAAAATCCATGGAAATGATGAAAAATACAAAGTTTGTCAATTTCCATTATGTATAGACAATGAGTGGTTACTTGTATGGAAAACAGGGTTAGGAAATAAGTGCTTTGCCTCAGCCTTCACTGGTGGTAAGTCTTCCCATGTCTGCCAGGACCCTGAAACTGTAGGTGTGAGTGAGAGGACTGGAATCAATCCCACTGTAACAGTGGAACAAGTCAAGGAGCTCCTCATGAAACTGAATGTGTATAAGCCCACAGGGACAGAGGACATGACAGTTACCAATCCACGCTCCATCATATTTGAAAATGTCATGGCTGTCCAGTGAAGTCCCCAGTGACTGGAAAAAGGGAAACATTACTCCCAATTTAAGAAAGAGAGAAAGGATAAACTAGGGAACTACAGGATGGTAAGACTCACCTCCATGCCTGGGAAGATCATGAAGTAGATCCTCCTAGAAGCTTTATTAAGGCACATATGAGACAAAGAGATGATTCGACACAGCTGTCATGGCTTCACCAATGGCAGGTCTTGCCTGACCTTCTATGACCTTCCTACCTTGGCCTTCATTGATTGAGTGGCAGCACTGGTGGACAGGGGAAGGGTGATGGATGTCATCTACGTGGGCTTCTGAAAAGCCTTTGACATGGTCCCTCACCACATCCTTCCCTCTAAATTGGGAAGGTATGGATTTGAAGGATGGAATGTTTGGTGGATTGAGAACTGGTTGGCTGGATGCAGCCAAAAGGTTGTGATCAATGTTTCTATGTCAGCGTGGGGGCCAGTCACAAGTGGTGTCCCCCAAGTGTCTGTCTTGTAACAGGTGCGACAGGCTGGAGAAGTGGGCCCATATGTATCTAGTGATGTTCAACAAGGCCAAATGCAGGATGCTGCACTTGGGTCAGGGCAGTCCCAGGTAATTTATACAGACTGGGCGAAGATCTCATTGAGAACAGCCCTGTGGAAAGAAGGATTTGGGGGTCCTGCTGGACAAGAAGTTGGACATGAGCCAGCAGTGTGCACTTGCAACCCAAAAGGCCAACTGTATCCTGGGCTGCATTAAAAAAGAAGTGGCCAGCAGAGAGATGGAGGTGATTGTCCCCCTCTACTTGGCCCTTGTGAGGCCCTGTGCATCCAGGCCTGGGGCCCTCAGCACAAGAAAGACACAGAGCTCTTGGAACATGTCCAGAAGAGGGTTAGTAAGATGATCAAAGGTCTGGAGCATCTCTCCTAAAAAGAAAGATTGAGGGAACTGGGATCATTTAGCTTAGAGAAGAGAAGGCTCTGGGGTTTTTCAAAGTCATTGTGGCTTTTCAGTATTTGAGCTTATCATCAAGAGGGGGAATTACTGTTTAAATGGGTTGGTAGTGACAGAACAAGGGGGAGTGGTTTTAAACTGAGACAGGAGAGATTTAGATTAGATATTATGAGCTAATTTTACACCCAGAAGGTGGTGACAAAGTGGATCAGGTTGCCCAGAGAGGCTGTGGATGTCCCATCCCTGGGTGCATTCAAGACCAAGGTGGATGTGGCTTTGGGCAGCCTGGTCAAATGGTTGGTGATCCTGCCTGTTACAGAAGGGTTAAAACTAGATGATTATTACAGTCCTTTTGAACCCAAGTCATTCTATGATTCTATGATGAAGTGTTTTAGTAGTTTATTTATGTAGAATGCTTCAAATGATTATCGAAACTTCAATTTTCTTTCAAGACACTGTAATTATACACACTGAATACTTGTTCTAATATAATTGAATACTAATTCCCACTGAATACTTGTATTTCATTATCTTCCTCTTTTATATCACTTTTTAAATGCAGTGTGCCCTTATTAAGATATTTCAGCAACACATACCCAATCTACTTGAAGAATATCATGTAATTTTCCTATATATAGCAAGGAATGTTCTGAGTCATTTCTTATGGAGAAACATCATCTACTAAAATAATGGTGTTATGTTTATATACAATTTTAGCACAGTCTCTGAAGAGCTAATATCAGTCTGTGCTATCTGGAAGTGTGTATGCCTATGACTTTGTGTCTATATGTAAGTCTGTGTGTCTGTGTGATAGAGAGTAACTAACTGATAGAGAAGAAAAAGATCCAGGACACCCTCAATTTTAAATTTCGTCAGGAGTGGAATATGATTACTAGACTGGAAAGAAGAAAGCAACATATTCAGAGAAGGAAATTTATAATAACCTGACCTGGGGGGCAAATATCTCTTTCTTGGTGGGCTTCTGTGGAACTGCAACAGTTTCCAATTTACTGAAGATTAGAATCTCTAGTCACAGTTGCTGAAAATGCTATTAACTACTTCTACAATAATAAAATGTCATCAGGATTTAAATAATGTTTAAATTGTTATTTCAAAACTTAGGATCCTTTGTCTTATATGGACAATCAGTGTCCATACACAGTGCTAGAATGGAGACATTTGTACAGGTGATACAGTTTGAAAACTGCTTTTGAATGGACTGTCTCCTTTCTCGCAGAGGAAGACTGAAATTAGTTTTCTTGCATACAGCAAGAAAAATCAATTAATTAAATATAATTTAAAACTTTTTTTTTTTTTTTAATTATCTGGAAGATTAGATTATTTAGATGTTTATATTAACATGGACTTTTGTACTTATGTGCAAACTTCTTTTGGAAACTTAATCCAGAGGAAGATTTAATAATATATGTTTATATCTGAGTAATATATCAAATTTCATGCTATTTAACAGTTAACAACTGTTAACTGTTAACAACAGAATATATGTGGAAGTTTTGATACAAACTGCTACCTAGGCTATTGTCTGCTTCCCTGAGTGTGCCACATCTCCAGGAAACAGAATAAAAAACCAAAATATACATTAGAACGGTCCTTACTGAATACAAAGCACTCATGAACGCAGCTCTTGCATGCATATGAATTTCACAAATCAGAGGCAACTTTGTCACTTTACTTGTAGCTCACTTCTTCGTATTCAGAGATATTTGCCAGTATTCTTGTCAGACTCTTTCTGCAATGCTGGTAAGTTATTTTTTGATGTCTATGCTATTTTTCATTTTAATATTGTTCCATTATATTATTTTGCTATCAAGAGTTAGCTAAACTCATTATATCGATTGTTGTTTAGTCATCCAAAAAAACATGCCATTTCCCTGAACAACTATTTATGTCAATAATCCCTGCCCTATAGCCACTTTGTATTAGAATTTCATTATTGTTCATCTCTCTGTGCTTAAGTGTAATGAAGTGTGTAATTTCCCTGGAACCATCCACTGAGCTTTAAGGTGTGAATCAATTTCATATGTTCCACCTCTGTCACACTGCAGTTCCAAAAGCGTACTTATTATGACCATGAAATGCAGGGGGAATAATGATGCAGTATGGATAGGCTTGTAACACCCTGAGCATTTTTCATCCCTTTCAGTCCATTCAGAGCAATGCTGAAACTACTCACTGGACAGCACCTTTGCATATATAAGTTTTATATTCAATCTACTCATACCAATACAAGGCTGATGGTAAGTTACTGCAGAAAATAATTCTGCAAAGTGACTATTTTGCCTGGTATTCTTAAAGGAAGGAGATATTCCTTTACTTATTTCATAGAATCATGGAATCATAGAATCATATAGTGGCCTGGGTTGAAAAGGACCACAAAAATCATGTAATTTCAACCCCCCTGTGGTGGGCAGGGTTGCCAGCCACTAAATCAGCCAGCTCAGAACAGACTGGTTTTAGGGTGGCTTTTCCACATTCTGAAGATAGAAGTCAGGAGTCATGTTAAAAAATATGAAAGAAGATGGAGTCTCATAGTCATGTTATACATTTATTCAAAATTGGGGGTGATATTCATGGGAAGAAATAAGCAAGTTTAGTTGTTCTGTGGAAGCAATAATACTAGCTTGCATAGAGTCAGGAAACAGGATAAGCTGGAGGAAAAAAAAAACACTGAAACAGAAGAATTTTCTGATGAGTTTGGTAGGAGTAATGTATTTGCTTGATATATTAACTACATCTAAGATATTGAATAAGAACAATTATTTTTCACTATCATATAGGAGAATGAAGATGGGAAATAATTTTGTTCAGTCCTTGTTCAGATCCAAAAGCTGAGTGCGATATTTTTTTTGTCTGCATGGTCAGTGAATGACAGTTTTCATTGTTATAGGATATCAAAATCAGTGACTCCAATTTCAATGTTTAGCCCTCATATCTTTCTAATGAGGCTACTTCTTCTGTTTGCTAGATACAATAGATTGGTAGTGCTGCTACAGTGACATCTTTGATCTGTGTGTGTGCTGTCATCATCATTTCTCTAAAACTGTCATGTTCTTCCACACTGATCAGAATAAAATGTATGACAAATGACTTAAATCTACAGAAGATCCGAAGATGGAAAGATAAAGACTAATCTGTAAAAATTATTCTCATAATCTGACTATTAAGTCATACAAACCTGCTTTCTGGTCTCCATTCTTTGTGTTAGTCTTCACTGCTCTTTGTAATTGCTGTGAAAAATGAAACACTATCTGTGGCCCAGACAACTACTATTGGTATCTGCCAGTTTGTGAATTTGTGCAACATGACAGAAGAAAAGCTTCAAAGGGAATTAGTGTCATTGACTCTTGACTCTACAATTACTGAATTCCCAGGGGAGGACCATATACTGGAAAGAGTGTTCACTGATCCAATTCCAAAAACACTGATGATGGGAGGGTTCCTAGCCTCCATGATATATGTTTCTTACCTATCTGCTTCTTAATTTCTAACTTCTGTGTCATTTTCTGGTACATCTATATGTTTCCTTAAGTCTTTCCCATTAATGTTCATATTCCTGCACTTCTGGAGCATCAAAACTTGTAAATTATATATGAAATCATCTCTATTTTGAATTGCTTTATATATTTTGAAATATATCTGAGTGGAAAAGCTCCCAGCAGCATGTCACTACTCCAAAGACTTTGTGAAAAGTCTCAGATTCACTCTGTTATGCATTATGTTTTTTTATCCTCCACAGAAAACTGAGGATCACCTTGTGCAGTTACGGTACAGAAATTCTTATTACTTCCAGTTTTCCAACAGTTGTCAATCCAAAATCAAATTGGGATTACAAAATGTGGTATCTGTACCATTCCTCTTCCTGTTTTCATCTTGCTAAAAATTAACAAACAAAGAAGCAAGCAAACAAATTTATATTCAATTAGGAGAATAATATTTTCCTGCTAGAAACTGAAAGCAAATCTTCTGTAGTCTTCTAGTTGTCTTTTACAGTTTCAAATATGGAAAATGCTGTATGACCACCACAGACATCACTAATAACACCAACTTTTGCCTGCAGTCCGAATGGTTTCACAATTTCTAACTTATTTTCACAAGTACTGCTTCCCATATACTCCTAATACAACTTTTATCACTGTTTCTTTTCCTTACTGCATATAACTTTTGTATTCTGTTTCCAAGCAGAACAGGAAGCCCATAGAAGTGATTCAATCTTTGTTGAGGCTAGAGTTTGTTCTTGCTTTTCTCTCTTCGTACATCCTTGCTTCGTGCTTCTTGTTAATAGTAAAAGGCTTGATTTTTTTATTCTTTATTTATAATCAGGAGAGGAACGAAGGGATGAGACATTATTTATTCAGTCAGCAAATTGTCATAAAAGTGTAAATGCATTTGTTTAGTTTCAATTTTCAAAAATACTAAATTTCATTTCTAAATGAAGTATTTACTATGAAAGCTTTGCCTAGATTGTACAAAAAATTTCTTTACTGACATAGTGAGATCATGAAGGTGTGGGAATTTTGCTTTTTAATAAAAAAGGTTCTATAAATTTTGTGATATACACTTAGTCCTGTCAATGTCAGTGAAAAAAAATCAGTTTATTGAAACACTGTTCTTTCTGTTTTCTTTTAGGTAATCAGCATTCATAGTCAGAGTCATAGAATCATAGAATGACTTGGGTTGGAAAGGATCCTAAAGATCACCAATCTCCCCTGCTACAAGCAGGGCTGCTGAACACTAGATCAAGTACTATATGAGATTGCCCAGCGTCCCTTCAAATTTGGCATTAAACATCTTCAGGGATGGGGCATCCACAATCTCAGGACTCCTTGGTGGGGAAAAAAAAAACACCAAAGTCTTACAGCTTATCATTTTCCATTAATATAGACAAATACCATTCAGTGCATTTTCTTTCAGTAATATAATTGCTTTAATACCTTTCTAAGTACTGTAAGAGTTATCCAGAATATGTCATGTAGCCTGTAGTAGAGTACTTTGTTCTACAGGCTTGAATATTATTCATAGAAATGAATTCTCCAAAACCAGTCTTATGTTTGAAGTATTCCATTAGAAGTGACATTTGTGCAGAAAAACTGAGATTTTTCTTGTTCTGAGATATCACTCCCCAAAGTTTCTGCTTACAAAAGTGATAATAGAATTTGGAGTTCAAAGTGCTTTTGAATGAGTGCCAGGTATTTTGAGATGCCTGCAGCTAACACATCATTACATGACAAATCATTTCCACTAACCCCTTTGGAGCAGTCTGCCGGTTTGCCTGCTAAGCTCCTAGTTACTGGGAGATCACTTGAAGTTCTGAAGTGTAAGACATCATCCACAACATGTCTGTGGGCAATTACTGGATTTTATTTTTATTTTTTGTACTTACAGGTCTCTACCATAAAGTGCTTCTGCTTGGAAATAGGAGAAGTCTCCAATTTGTAAAGTAGAATTGAACTTTATCACTTTGAAACAATCATGTAATATTTGCTTTTCATTGACTGCTATTACACTTAACACTTAAAGTGCTACCAAGAAGCATCGTAACAAAATACTTTTTTTGTTAGCATGCATTACATATATGCCCAGTGAGTATATATATATTCAGCAATGTCTAGAGATACAAAAGCAAAATAATACCAAACAAGAACAATCAAAACAGAAAAACAATGAAACAAGTTAAAAAATACAAGCAAACAGACTAACACAAAAAAGTCTGAAAAAATATGGATTTTTTTTTCTGAAATAAATACTGAAATGCTAATTTTTGTCATAGAATATAATATATTTTTCATATTGAATGTTGACCTAATCATCCTGTATATAAAAGAAATTTCCAGCATATGTTTTATGTCTATGTCTGGAAAACATGTACATTCTGATGTTTCTCTATAAGATGCAGTATGCTCAATTTGAACAATTAAGATTAAAATATGAAGTTGTTGTTGTTGTTTTTAAATTCCATTGTGTGATGTCTTGTTTAAAACTGATTGCCACTCATCTGATGAAATACAAAGTGTTTGTTCTTTCAACAACTTTGTGAGGTTTTATTTGGTTTGGCTCCATTTTGTTTCTTGGTTGTGGTTTGTAATGACAGTTTTATTTTACTCATTGCAATTTGCCTACAAATAAGAATACTTGCATTTTTTAATAGCTGCACTGGATTATGTAATTCAAATTTAAAAAAAATAAATAAATGGTTGCACAAAGGATGGCATAGATGCAACTGCATGTATACAGGCAATTGCTGAATAGCAAGCATAATGTGTTAGCCAGCTTCTTACCTTCAAGGTCTCAAAGGTACTAAATATTACTCCTCCTAACCAAGGCACTCTCAGTGATATTTGAAAAGTCATGGCAGCCAGGTGAAGTCCTTAGTAACTGGAGAAAAGGCAATGTCACTCCAGCTCTTAAGAAGGGCAGAAGGGATTACCCCAGGAATTCCTGATTAGTCAGTCTCACCTCTGCAGACTTCAGGAAGGCTTTTGACACAACCCCCATAACATCGTTCCCTCTAAACTGGAAAGATATGATTTGATGGGTGCCCGGTCTGATGGACAAACAATTGATTGTAAGATCATACCTGGAGTTGCTCAGTGACTGGATAAAGAGACTGGTCCCACGTCGTGCTCCCCAGGGTTCAGTACTAGAATCAATGTTACTTACTATATCAGTTACATCTACATTGGGATTGAGTGCACCCTCAGCAAGTCTGTGGATGATACCAAGCTGTGAGGTACAGCTGACACATCTGTAGGATAGAATGCCATCCAGAGAACCCTAGTCAGGCTTGGGCAGCAGGACCAGGTGAACCTCATGAGGATCAATAAACCAGAATGCAAGATCTTGCAGCTGGGTTGTGGTAACTCTCACTACCAATGCAGCATGATGAATGAAGGGATTGAGCACAGCCCTACCAAAAAGGACTTAAGGATACTGGTAGATGATATGCTGGATGTGATCCAGCAATGAACCCTCACAGTCCAGAAAGCCAGCTGTATCCTGGACTGCATCAAAAGAAGTGTGGTCAGCAGATTGAGGGAGGTGGTTCTGCCCTTCTACCCTGCTGAGATCCTACTTTTCCAGATGTGGAGTCCTTTGTATGGGTGAGACATGGACCTGTTAAATTATGTCCAGAGGAGCACAGAAACAATCTGTGGGATGGCACACATTTCACACAATGATGATGTGAGATAGTTGGATCTGTTCAGCTTGGAGAACAGTATGCTCTGAAGAGATCTGATAGCAGCTTAGTATCGGAAAGGGAGCTATAAGAAAGAAATGGACAGACTCTTTAGCATAGTCTTTTGTGACAGGAAAATGTTTTCAGTGTAAAAGAGGGAAGATTTAGATTGGATGGAAGAGGAAAGTCTTTTCAAATGAGGTGGTGGATGCCTTGTCCTTGAAGATATTCAGGTTCAGGTTGGACCATGCCCTGAGCAACTTGATCTAAATATATATGTCCCTTCCAACTGAAAAGCAGTTGGACTAGATGACCTTTAAACAACAACTTGAACTCAAACAAATGTATGATTCTATAGACATAAATATATGAGCATGTAAATAAAATATAATTAATAAAACTTCTAAAAACAAACAACAACAAAACACATCAGATCCAACAACAACCACACATCAAATCTACCACATGTAACAACAACAAAACACATCAAATCCACCACTGTTATATGAAAGATTTCTATCAGTCTCTGTAGAACGAAAGAACATTTTGAATTTAGAGGAACTCTCACCCTTGCTTCCCTTTCTTATTGTTCTTTAGATATAAGAAAATAAAGCAAACTAACAAAAAACCAGAAAATATTAAGAAAAAAATATCCACGAAAATGCTTAAGAACAGCTGCAGCAGTAAACCTGTTTATTGTTGTTTTTTTTTTAAGTTACTGATCCATAACTTCAAAAGGAGGTTAATTTTCGCCTTTTACACCCTCAAATCTTTTCAAGCTCCATATATGTATAGCAAAAAACTGAAAAATATGTTTTTGTATATTTTTTTCAATAAGAACTATCAGTTTTCCAGCTACTGATTTCCAAAGGAACGAAGAATACCTTAAAATAAATGTCTTTAATACAGTTAAACAGTGTTTTAATGCAACAAAAACACAGAAACTGTTAATTGCAGCTCTTCAACATTTTCTATTACATACCAAAGATAATATTTCAGGATATATCTCCCAAAAGTTCAATAGTTAAATGAACTGATATATTTTATTAGAAATTAAAGGGGAATGCAATGCATATTTAATCCAAATATATTCCAAACCTGAAATATTTAGCAATTTTGAAATGGCAATTTTTTTTTTTTTATGGTAGGCAGATAATATATATATTATTATATATATATATATATATATATATATATATATATATATATATAAACAAATGGATTAGTTCAGAATAATTGGTGCAGAAATAAAGGGATGAGTCTTAGGTCAAATCAAAATAAAACTTTATATTCCCAAGCATAAAGTTTAAAACAAAACATAGCAAAAAATAAAACCAAAAACCAAAAACCAAACCAAACCAAACAAAACAAAACAAAAAAAACCCAAACAAACAAAAACAGCTATGCAAACAGGAAAAGGGGCATTTATCTTGAGAAAGGTAAAGTTTTAACATACAATCAAGATGAAATATGGTAAAATGGGATCTACTGCAATAATAATTTAAGGTAATAGCAAAGATGTCATTTGAGCAATTTACGAATCATGTATTTCCCTGCTGTGTTTGCAAGATTACCTTGTGAATCATCAGGAGCTATAACTTCAAGAGATTTTGATTTACATTTCCCCAAGACCTGAAGGCGAGAAAGGACACTACAGGTAAGATGAATAACTTGATGATCTACTAAAGTCAATAAAGAAAAGTCTGCCTTTTCCCAACTGGCTCAGATTAGCACCAGATACATTCTTGCAACCTATCATATATATACATTCTGTGCAGTAAAAGACTGTCTAGTTCAGTTTGGGAGAAGTTTTAGTGAGGTTTCTACAATTTATGAGTAAATGAATAATTAGTAGTCTGAGCACGCAGGAGAAGAAACTCACCAAAGCCTTGGAGAATGATAGTTGTATTAAGATAATTTTTCTTTTTACAAATTAAGTCCTGTTTTTCCTATGCATTTACATTTCTGGTTGTTATTATTAATTTTTTTTTCTGTAGGAGACCCACACTCTTCCTGAAAGTCTGCCTCATTCCATTCAGATGCAACTCTGTCTGTGATTACTAGAGCATCTGACTGCGTTCTCTTAGCACAATAAGTACTGCGGCTAACGTCTGCTGTATACTCATTTTTTTTCTTGTTTGTTACCTTGTTTATATTCACAAAAGGCGAGAAAGAACAACAACAACAACAAAAAAGGCAGATATTTATTTTTTGTTTTTTTACTTTTTTATTTCTGTCTTCATGCAGACTGTGCTAAAAGGTACAACTGCAGATTTACATTTGAAGACTATACCAGGAAAAAAATATATATCCTATGCCTGGAATACATGACAGTGAAGTTCCTTTCTGTCCTTCATTCTTGAAAGATCTATTTGGGCACAACCAGATTTTTTTTTAATTTTTATTTTATTTTATTTTATTATTTTATTATTTTATTTTATTTTTTTCAGAATAATTTTGCACTGTGTTAGAGCAGCAGAACTGCTGACACTACAGAGTGTAAGATTATTTTTTCAGTAGATTGGGTCCTGTTTACTGAAATCTGTGGAGATAAAGAAAGCAACTGTTAGCTTGTCTGTGTTACTTTTGGAAGATGTGAAGTAAGGAAGAAATGTGTGATACTTTCAAACAGTCCATATTCTATGCAAATTTGTTGTTACATGCATGCAATAATATTTCTCATTTCATTCAAGTAAGTTTCCTGCAACTGCACTAGCCATAGAAGAAAATAAAAGTTAATTCTAAAAAATATCCAGGGTTATTTGAGGTAGATATATTTTTCTACGAGATAAAATGCTGATGCAAGCAAATATGAATTAGTATACTTCTGTATTTGCAATTGAGATTTGAAATAGTTGTTTATCTCTACTAGGACTGTAAATTAAACTTGCAGCACCTCTGAATAGTGCTTTCTATAACATGTGGCTGCTTAGGACTCATTTGCTTTGATGGCATACAATATTCATACAATTCCTCCTCATTTTCACACCATTCTATATTGTCACTTCTTAATTTCCTATAATTCCTTTTCATTTTTATCTAGGAATTCTTTTCTTTAATATGGCATTGATAAACAAAGGTGCAAGGGCCAGGTAATGTTCACTGACTTAATTTCTAATTAAAATAATAATATAAATAAATAATATAATAAATAAATAAATACTGAATTACACAAGATTCTAAAGAAAATATTTGTTTCTTTTTAAGAGAAAAGGAAAAAGAAAAGTGGAAAAGGCAGGGAAAAGGAGAAAGCAAAGGTGAAGAGAAAGAAAAAAAATTTGCTTTATTATGTTTTTTGTGTGTAGGATAAGATTTCCAAGAAGGTTTAAGAATAGCAGTAGCCCTCATTACTTTTTTTTTTTTTTCCCCCAAGAGAGAAATCTCTGTAATCTACTTTTGAAAAGAAGAAAGTACTGTTATAGAAAATATCCTCTGCATCATAGTTTTTTAATTATTATTATTATTTCTACTTTTATTTCTATAAAGATCACCTGAAGAGTTCCTGTAGTATTGCAATATCTGAAAATCAGGACTTAATGGATTTCTCAATACACAGGAGAAAAAGCTCCACTATCTTTCAAAGAGACATTTTTAATGAAGTTGAGATTCTGGGGGGAAAGGTTTACCTATTTTTATGCTAAAAATCTGTCACGGTTTTATGTTTTTTGTACTGGTATCCCATATCATAAAATCATTTAATGCCCTGGGAGTTAAAGAGTTAATGCCTTATTTCTGTGGACTGCTGATAATTCTAAGTACTGTATTCTAAGCAAAGAAGAACTATATCTCCCAGAAGACTTCACTGTTCCATTTATGTTTTACATTTAAAGCAAAAGATAAAAATGTTCATGAGTCACAGGACTTTTACGCTTATCTCTGTGGTGTGTACTCCCTAGCCATCTAACCTTCAGCATTAGAGTGAAGCCTTCAGACCTTTCCTCCCTTCTCCCTCACCTGAGGTGTGGGCTCCGTGAGCTCCCCCAACTCCAGCCCTCCCCAGCTCCACTGGACAGAGAATCAGGCTGTAACTGGACCCAAAAACCATTGACGGAATATAAATGTTCTGAAGGGTCTGTTTCAGAAACCTGTAATATAAGCAGTAAAATTCTGGAAGGATCTAATGTACTGGAATAATTAAAGCTGAAGGTACTACAAGAATGGCCTTCGAAACACTGATTGAGAACTGCATCCTCATCTGGTACCATGTAGGAGAATGGTATTTTAATGAGAGTAAGACAAGGGATTTGCCAGGTGTCATTCATTACAACCCATTTCTCTTCTAGCTGTACTTATTCTGATATTTTTTTTACTAAACCTATTTGTCCTTCCTGTACTTTTCTGAATGTCCTGTATTTAATGTGTAACACAAGATCACAAGAGTGATCTTTCTCTTAAAAATTTCAATTTCATTAAAATCTTTAAAGGAAGATCATTCTTGCAGAACTTCCCATGTGAAAAAGAGAGGCTAAAGTGTCGTGATTAGACATTGCCAAATAATTTATATGAATAATGTTTCTGAAGAGGAAAATAAAATTATTTTTGCTGAGCTACTGATGCAGGTATTTAAAATATTGTATCTCAAATCTAATCTGTCATGGTCTTCAGTACTAGTTTTACTTTTTTTTTTTTTTTTTTTTTTTTTTGCTATATTTCTATAAACACTCCAGAGAAATAACCTTGGTCTGATATTCTTATGAATTAGTATTATGCCTGAGATTTTGGGTGATATTCATCTCTGAAAGGGCAAGAATGTTTGAGAGTTTGTACTGTATTACCAGTGACACTGAAACAATAAATAGGATGAGGAGAAAAGAATTGGGTCCAGAAAACAGCTATGGGAAGAAGGAGAGTTGTTGTTGTTTCTGATCCTGCTGATATCATTGGTGGTGGTTTTGTTGCTGCTGCTGTTCTTCTTTTACTCTTTCTTTTTTCTTCGAATTCTTTCTCACTGCTTAACCACTTATTTGGGTTAGTGTCCAACACTAAACTGTGTAGATGATGATAATCTCTGTACATTAGTTCTCTGTTTTGATGTTGATTGCATTATGTTTGTATGAGATATTCTTCAAGTGCTTAGTGCTAAAAGCACTCTGGATGTGCCAAAACTCACATAATTATCATCCTGTTTCTCTGATTGAATATTCTTTATGATTATGTTCATAAACTAGATTTTGGGTAATGTGTGTTACTAAAACTGATACAACTCCATTGTTGATGGCTTTGTATTTGCGATGTTCTTAAATGTCATGTCATTTAATCCAAGATTAAGTAATATGCCAATAAATCCCCAATGCATTGTCAGTTTAGCAACTTTGTACATTCTTGCTAGCAACATATTATGTAGAAAAGGTTTTTTGTTTGTTTGTTTCTCTGCTTAATTGAGCCATGATAGAAAATTAATCAAAATGTTATCCACAGGCCATTTTTGCTGGAATACTATGTGGGTTTGGTTGTTTGTTTTTTTTTTTCCAATTATCCCCGTGTTCTCTTGTCCTTCACTGATTTGATTTTCTTCACTGCTTTCCTAAAGTCAGAGTAATCTGTTTTCAGATGGAGTTCTGTCCTAACTGATTGTCATTAGGATTACCATGCATGAGGTAGTTCAGTTTTTCCCAATCACTACTTCAGGGAGAACTTTGATGTGAGAGATTCTATGACAATTTCATATGACAAAAAAATTCTTCATTAAGCTAAAGTTAACTGTGGAAAAAAAAAATAGCAAAAGCAACATTTAAAACTATCACTATGCTACATTCTGCTTCAAATAATGAAAAGTATTCTCATGTAAAGGTTAATTCATAGAGTTTTAAACTAGGTACAAAGGGGGGTGAGGGTCTAACTGGGGTCACTAGAACAGAGACTGTTATGTAACCCCAGTGCTTGTAGGAGAGGGATGTGCTAATAAGATCCCACAGACCTTCATGTGTCTTGATGAAGGCAGAGAATGATTCACCCTTTTATAGGAAGAACAAGAGGGTTGATATGAGGTTGGTGGTTGTGGAAACACCTGAGTATGGTCAAGAGGGTATTAGGGCTAATGCCACTCAAAAGGAGGCTGAACTCAGGTGACTTTACACTAATGCATGCAGCATGGGTAATAAACAGAAGGAGCTGCAGGCCATTGTGCGGTTGGAAAGCTATGATATACTCGCCATCACAGAAATGAGGTGGGATAACTCACACAGCTGGAGTGCTGTGATGAATGGCTACTGACATTTCAGAAGTGACAGGCAAGGCATGAAAGGCAGTTGTGAAGCCCTCCATGTTAAGAAAGGCTGTGAATGTATAATTAATGACGCTGATGATAGGGTTGAGAGCTTATGGGTCAGAATAAAAGCAAAGGCCAGTAAGACTGATATTAGCAAGGGAGTCTGCTACAGGCCACCCAACCAGGATGAAAAGATGGACAAGACATAAACAGTTGGGTGAGGTCTCAAGGTCACTCCCCACTGTTCTTGTGAGTGACTTCAACTCCCCAGGCATTTGCTGGAACTAGAATGTAGCAGATAGGGAACAGTCCCAGAGGTTCCTAGAGTGTGTGGGAGGGAACTTCTTGACACAGCTGATGAGGGAGCCAATGAGGGGAATTTCAGCAAAATCCTGAACCTGTCCATGGGGCCTACAGTGCTGAGGGATTTGCTGTATGTGGTTGCCAAGACACTCTCCATCATTCTTCAGTAGTCCTGGATAACTGGGGATGGCCTGTCAGACTGGAGACTGGCAAATGTGATGCCCATCTTCAGAAAGATCCTGGTAGCTACAGACATATCAGTCTCACCCCAGTGCCTGAGAAGATTATGGAGTGGATAATCTCAGAAGCCATCATGGACCAATTAAAGGTCAACCAGGGGATCAGGTCCAGTCAACACAGGTGTACAAATGGTAGATTCTGTCTGACAAATCTGATTTCATTCTACAACTCACTTAGTTAATGAGGGTAAGGTTGTCAGTGTAGTCTGCCTGGACTTCATTAAGGCCTTTGACCCTGTCTCCCACAACATCGTCATGGAGAAGTTGGTTATGCATGGTTTGGATGGGCTTATGCTCCTCTGCATGAAACACTGGCTGGATGTCCAGGCCCAAATTGTTGTGGTCAGTGGAGTCAAATCCAGTTGTCTACCAGTCACAAGCAATGTCCCCCAGGGCTCAGTGGTGGGGCTGCTTCTATTTAACATGTTTGTTAATGATCTTGTTTAGGTGATTGAGTGCACCCTCAGTAAGTTTGCTGACAACACCAAGCTGGGAGGGAGTGTTGACCTGCCAGAGGGAAGAAGGGCACTACAGAGGGACCTGGATAGGCTGGATCAGAAGGGCAAGGCAAACTGTATGAGTTTCAATAGTGCCAATTGTCAGGTCCTGAATTTAGGTCACAACAATCCCAGGCAATCCTACAGGCTTGGGGAGGAATGCCTGGAAAGCTGCCTGATGGAAAGGGACCTTTGTGTACTGATGGACAGTCAGCTGAATATGAGCCAGCAGTGTGCCCAGGTGGCCAAGAAGGCCAATGGCATCCTGGCTTGTATCAGGAATGGTGTAGTGAGCAGGACTAGGGAAGTACTCCTGTCCCTGTACTTGGCATTGGTGAGGCCTCATCTCAAGTACTGTGTTCAGTTTTGGACACCTCAGTACAGAAGGGACATTGAGGTTCTGCAGCAGGTCCAAAGAAGGGCAACAAGGCTGGTGAAGGGCTTGGAGAATATGTCCTACCAGGAGAGACTGAAGTAACTGGGGCTATTTAGTCTGGGGAAGAGGAGGCTGAGGGGAGACCTTATTGCTCTCTTCCAATATCTGAAAGGTGCTTACAGCGCGTGTGGGTGACAGGACAAGAGGAAATGGCCTCAAGTTGTGCCAGGGTTGGATATTAGGAAACATTTCTTTACATAAAGAGGTGTTAAGCACTGGAATAGGTTCCCCAGGGAGGTCATTGAGTCACCATCCCTGGATGTGTTAAAAAAAATACTGGGATGTGGTGCTCAGGGACATGATTTAGTGGAGGGCTGTTAGGGTAGTATGCTTAGATCACGGTTGGAGTCAGTGATCTTTAAGGTCTTTTCCAACCTGAGTGATTCTATGATTCTATACCACTATTATTATTTATATATTCTTTCTGTATTCCTTCCTATTTCCTGCAGCTGTCATTATGTCTTCCAAACTCCATCTCTGAAGCCAATTCTAAACTGCAATCTGTAGAGTCAGACTTTGTATCACCTTTTTCTTATTTGGTGTTTTCATTAATTAATACTGTCAACTGTGAAGCTTTAAGTAGTAATAACGTCCCAGTGTTGGTACAACATGTAGTCCTGAATCTGCTTTTTTGCAGATGAAGGCAGATATCTTGGTATTCCTTGGTAATATGTAATATCCAGATGTTGTTTCTCCAAGGAAGGAAAAAACAAACAAACAAATAAAAATAAAACCAACAACATATATTTCTTGTCCAGCTATTCATAAACTCTGCTTTCTTAGTTTTTGCTAAGAGCCAAATGCCACTACAGAGGATATCAATTAAAATGTGATTTGCTAAAATTGAATTAGGTTTGGGCTTGTGTTACACATCAGCAGTACTAACAAGAACGATTAAATATATCCTGAACAATTTATAAATGCCACTACCACAATACAAAGGCTACTAAAATTTTCTCCAACAAATACTGGAACACAGGGTTATAGTCAAAGGAGAAGAGTGAAATAAATTGCTTTGGTCAAGGCAATATTTTAACATACCTTCCTATATGGCAACACACTTATTTGTGGTTTTGAAAGAAGAGTGGTTTAAATCTTGCTTTTCTCTACATAGCACTTATTTGCAAATTGTTGGTTTTCTCTGCTTTTCATCACAGAGATAACCCTTGCCTCTAGAAACATCACATACTGTACAGGTATAATGTTGCATCCATACTGGCCATTAGGAGAAATCTTCCTAGAAAAATAGATAAACCTATTCAAACAATAGATGAATAGTACATTAGGATAAAAAACTAAGAGGTCTCCAGTCTCTCCAGTGTGTTCTATATATCCTGGCCACTTAAAACCATACCATCATAGAATGTCTCATGTTGGAAGGGACCTCAATGATCACCAAGTTCCAATCCTCCTGTGATAAGTGAGGTTGCCAGCCACTAGCTCAAATACTAGTTCAGGTTTCCCAGGGTTCCATCTCTTCTGGCTTTGAACACCTGCAGGGACAGAGTATCCTCCCATTAAGCAATCTCTTTTAAACTTCTCTGTCTGGTTAACCAAATATATCTTGATGTCCTAATCTTAGTAGATGAAGATTCAAATCTCATGAGCTATCAATCATTCACTTATCTATTCAGAGATATGTATTTATGATGAGTCTTTAACATTACCAGTATCAGTACAGACTAAATAAAGCAAACCCTTGCATATGCATAGATATTTAAATATCTCTGATCATTCCTCATTTTTTTCCTTCTCACGGGAGATTTTTCTTTTTTCTTGCAAAATGTATTTTGTTCTTCAGATGAAGGTAGTATCGATAAAATGTAGACAAGATTTATTAATTAAATGGGAAAATAAAATGGGATAGAAAAGTTAAATACACAAATTGTGAAATAGCTTTTCTAATATCAACTTCTAAATAATAATGATTTTTTTTGTCTTGTCCTAGAATAGCAGTTTAATCCTGTGAGCACCACACACTTGCTTGATCTCATCTCTCCTAGCTTTGTGAGGGAAGAGAATTAGAAGGATAAAAGTTACAAAAGTCATGAGTTGATAAAAAGATTCTTTAAGAGAGAAGAAAGAGAGAAAAAGAGACAGAAAGAGAGAAAGGAAAGAAAGGCAGGGGATAAAAAAATGACATGGGAAAAAAAAAAAAAAAGAAGAAGAAAAGAAAAACACCAGCCGAAGAAATTTTAAAGCAATTGGTGCAGTCTTTCACTAGTTGATTGATATCTAGCCAGTCACAGAGTAGCACCCAGTCACCCCAGGTGGTCAGCTTTCTCTAGCTTTTATTGCTGAGCATGATACCATATGCTATGGAATATCCGTTTGGACCATTTGGATCAGCTATCCTTGTTGTGTTTCCTTGTAATTTCCTACCTAGTTTAGCCTCTTCACTAGTAGCATGAGCAGTCAAGAAGACCAGAACTCGGTAAGTACTACTCTGGCAACAAAAATGTTGATTTATTTTCAGAATTTTTTTCATTAGAAATCCAAATCATAGCTCCATGAAGAAAATGAATTATAACCAATCCAAACCAGCATACCCATGTACAAGCCACTTGCCAGATTTTCAGATGTACTTTCTCCTTTTTTCTTTTGTGAAACTTTGCCTAGACAGTGTGAAGAGAGGACCAATATTCTTACTGAATCTCTAAGTCATGAAGTTTTTGTTAATACTAGGACTTAAGGCTTTTCTTTTTCTCACTGAGTATGTATAGCTTTTAAATAGGCCTAGTAAAATAAGTTGATAAAAGAAGTAAACAAATCTTAGATGAAAACTAGGGGGATCTTTATTGTGATGTCTGTCTATATTGAATTGTTTTATTGAAATGGACACTTGCTGACAGGCTGCAACTGGCATGGAGGAAAGTAGAAGAACATCACATGATTTAAATAAATACTAATCGAAGTAAAGCTTTGTGAGAGGATAAAAGGCAGAGCTTGAGAAAGTATATAGCATACCAAATCATTGTCTATAGCACTATAACAGATCCCCTTAGAATAACCAGCATTTATACTTCGAAAATGTATTTTATTAAAAGGCATTTTCTGCATTTCAGTAAGTAAACACTGACTTTTACTCAGAAGACTTTAGAAAGTCAACAGGAAATAAAACAGCAGTTGTATCATGGTCAAGTGTCATATGTTCCTTTTTTGAAGTTTTTTGTGGTTTTTTTGTTTGTTTGTTTGTTTGTTTTTAATTGGAAACTTACATATAGTTAGTTATGTTTAGATACTGCAGTTCTGTGGTGAGCTGAATCATTCAACTCCAAAAGGTATTTCACTCATGCAATAATGTAAGATGTGTATTTCTAAGCATTGTTTTTACTTGTCCTTCTAGAAAAGAGCAATAGCAGAAATGAGCCAATAACATAAATTCAATAGAAAAGACATTTTTTGTTTTAGGCGAACTGACAGGGAAACTAGAATTTCTATAAACCCAGAATTCTTGTAACTTGCAATCTACCCTCAAAATTATGGGTAGAGTGCTCTTACCTGTTCTTTCTGTAGAGAAACAGCATCATTATGTTTGAAACAAGTTATATACTTTTGTTTATATAAATGTATAAACAAATGTTATCACTACACTTACAGACTTTGAAAAATAGGAACATTTCTAATGTGAATTACCCAGTTATACCAATTCAGAGAAACAGTGAATTGGAATTACTATAACTCACTACATAGTCTCTTTATATAATATGCAATATTTAAAAGCCTACTTTGTCAAGCATGCATTTATTATTTTTTGTCTCGTTCTCAATATTTCTTCAATAGGAAGCAATTCAGAGTGAAACAGTGATAGTGAAAATATAGTTAATTTAGAAATGTGATTTTTGTTTGTTTGGTTTGGTTTTAGTCTTCATAGTAACTATATTATACAGATTTAAAGTAATCATAGAAATACTTAGCATGTCATATCAAAGATGCTTCTGGAGGAAGGAACAGTAATTTCATAACAGAAAACAGCAAAAGAAGTTGTTCAGGACCATAAGTGGAAACACATATTTCATTTTGAAATGAATGAAAGATTTTTAAGAAGCTGTTCAAGTTTATGAAGCCTCTTCAAGGAAGTTGATTTATGAATTATTCTTTACTGTACTACACAGACACTGTCAGATACAATTTCTTACTAGACGTGATCATGAAAAGTAACAGCTTTCTGTAGGAGATTTTATCACCTTTTAAAATAAGTTCTTTCATGATTATTATTTTTTTCCACCTGCTTATTCAATGAAGTTCTTTATTTTTCTAACTTTCTAGTGCTATTCAGTGCTCCTGAAGAGCACTGAAATTCTAAGAGTAATGAAACAGACAGAGAACCTCTAAGCAGTTAGAACATACATTATTAAGTAAGCTTAAGCTTACTCCCACAGCAGCAAGTTAAGACTGTGTCAACATACCCAGAAAGAATATGAGAAAGTTATTTTCAAAAATAATAATTCAATACACCAGAATAGAATATTCCTTTGGTTGTATTTTTGCCTAGGGACAGTGATTTGTCATCTGAACCATATTTTACTTCTACATTCTTATTTGGATGAGCTAATGACAAATGAAGATGTCAATAACAGATCTGTTGGTGCACATTTCTCTACTTCCATGCAGATTAAAACATAGTTGTTCCAGTAGAAATTTAATAAAAATCTTAGATAAGTTTCTCAGCATTCAAAATATGTTGTGAATTCTACTGTTCTATTATTATTATTATTATTATTATTATTATTATTATTATTATTATTATTATTATTATTATTATTCTCCTTAGCAGTCGCCTTTTGAAAAATTTTATCTCTGAGAAAATAGTTTGATATTTCCTTATAATTTTAGCTTTTTTTTTTTTTTTTTTTTTTCCCCCACTCTGGTACTTCTATTCAAGGTTCAGTTAGGCTCGACAGATAGGAGTAGCTATTTCAGGTCATACAGGTGAGTTTTGTGCCACACACCATATTGCGAAAAATACAGATCTAAAATTATATTGCAAAAAAATAAACTATCTTCATAAAACCTTGTTTTCCAAGGTTAGAAAACTAGTTAAACAGCTGTTAGGCATCAAGGAAGTATAAGAAAAAAATGGGGTATAGGATTTCAGAATGTGCTGGAAATCAGCCAGCAGCACATGTGCCTTATTGCGGGGCTAAATTTCAAAGGATATGTCTACAGCACATATATACATCTCTTAGACTACCAAGAATGATCTAGAAGAATGACATGCCATTAAGATTTGTTCTAAATTTGTAACTAATGATTTAGTTTAATTAACATAAATACATGGGTAATGCAAACAAGTTTTTATCCATTTTATTACTTTTGTGTCAATTATTGGCTATACTCCTGTGATGAGTTATATTTGATGTAATGCTATTTGATATATGACTTTTTTATCTTCTTAAAGAGGATTTCACAACTATATGTATTATTCTAGACTGTAGTGCTTATGCTGCTGCATGCCTCTGTGAATGTAGTACCAAGCAGATGCTAAAGAAATGCTTTGTTAGAAGTCTTGTTAAGATATCACCTTCTGTATTGAATGCCACAGAAATCCATTTGCAATTGGAAACCACTCCATCATTTATGTTTTAGCATTTACTAGGAACTTGAAGATGGATTTATCAAATACAGGCTTCTGAAAAGAAAAAAATAAGACATTGCTTAAGGTTTTCTTGTATGTTATGTTAAAATATCAATATTTAAATGACCACAGTATGATCTGACCCTTTTAATTAATAATAACTCATTATAAAGTACAAATACCATATAGAACACCTACAGCCCCAGAGGACTCAATTGTTAACTGCAGCTACTGTTGTTTTATGATTCCAATAACTAAAATTTGTGACTGTGATTTTATTTTTGTTTCTAACAAAATAAATTGAATGTTTCTTCAATTTTACTTTAGCTTCAGGCATTTGCTGTCTGTTTTATTTTCTGCCATCATTAAAATTGAAAATCTGGGGAGAACTGCACTTTTTCAGTACTTGATGGACAATGAAAATTGGGAATGTTCAAGCAATCAATATTCAATTAACATATTTAATATTAAGTATCAAGCTGCAGTGCCCTGTTCATTAAGATATTTACAGCCATATGGTAGCTTTTGTTTTTGGTGTCAGTTTGATTGGGTGGGCAATGCTTAGTCACAACATAAGATACACTTATTGATTCTTAAAAGGTCTTTATTCACACTTGAGCCAAAGCAGCTGGCCAAGGGGTAAAGAGCACTCAAGTAACCCAAACCTCTGGATATTACTTTCTGTTGTACCATCTGTATCTTATTAAATATTCCCAACTTTTGCCAAGTTTGGCCAATTTGTATGTTAAATCAAGATCTGAAAATGCTTGTGTGGGAGGAAAAAAAAAACAAAAACAAACAAACAAACAAATAAACAAACAAAAAACAAACTAATGTATTAATCATTCTTTTTCAAAAATATAAATTCAAATATTGCTACAAAAATAATAGCAGTAAGGTGTAAGAATTCTCAGATATTTAGACAAATATAGGAGAACCTTGGCACATTTTATTTCCAGAGAATCATACCATCCTCAGCCCTAAAGGAGACAACATTCACCTCCTTCTTGGAAAATAAGAAAAATCAAAACTTCTGTGAAGCATCAGTAGAATAAATAACAATTAATATATATATCTATATCATTTTTATTTTCATATCCAGTACATGCTATGACAAAATGAGCTCTAGTGCATTGGCTAATTACTGACATTTTACTTTCTTGTAACAAATTAAACACCAAATCAATTTCAAGAACCCAACACATAGCAATACTATACAGGAAGTTCTGAAAGCAATATCTCCTATTTTGTTCTATTGGAAGTATAGCAATAGACATTGAACCTTGCTGACACTATTCCATTACATTTTGTTTCCATGCAACAGATGGCAGCAGAGCGGCAATCTGACAAAATGTTGTCTAACATGGATGAGCATATGAAGCAAAGGTGTAGAAATGAATTCCTCTATTTGGAAAAAAACGGCACCTACTGACATCCATCAAAGCTTACTGGTTGATTATGGGGACAATGGATGTGAGTACAGTGAGGTGATGGGTTCTGCGTTCCAGCACTGACAACTGCATCAGTGGGTCACCTCCACTGATGCAGATTTCTACAAACACAGCATGAAGGCTGGTCCATCACTACTGAAAATGCATGGCCAGAGGTGGTGACTATGTTGAAAAATAGTTGTCATGTCAAATGAATTTATATTTATTTCAATGAGAAAACTTCCTTGCTGAAATTAAATGACGTGCAAAAGTAACCCAACAAAAGCTTTAAATCAATTACTCAGAAAAGTTACTACTGATGAACTAGCAGTATATAACACCAGTGATCAACTGATTATGCAGAATAAGGTTCAACAGATGTATAAAGAAAGGCTATGAAGAGAGATTTTTCAGTTCAGAAATATCAGAAATACCTTGTTTGTATTTAGGCATGACAGTATTTTATTCACAATTTTTTAAAAAGTAATTATCAAGAGTACTGACATAAATGGAACAGATATGTACATACAATGTGTAATGGTCTTGTTTGTTTGTTTGTTTTTAAATGCCATAATCACAAATGGCTCTGCTAATATTTGGGTTTCTCAGAGCAATTTTATGCTGTTAGCTGCATGTTATTATCTTGCTTTTAGGATTATGCAGTTCATTTCTGGCTTACATGCAAAAGTTGCTTACTACTTTAGTGCAAGAGAAAAGTGCAGAAGAAAAATGGATGCCTATGAAAATATGTTCCTCTGTTGCCCAGTTATAGCATAAATTTTGCCTTTCTGGATTACTACGTGAGGTAAAGGTGTGAAAGCAGTATATCAGGATGTCCCAGATATGTTTCATTTACTGTTAATGTACAAATTACATTAATATCTCTGTTACAGCAGTCTATTTCTCATAATCCAGAATGAAAATGTAATTAATCACTACTAAAGTAATTGTCTACAGTTGAAACAAATCACCAATACAGTTCAAAGTAAATTTCTGAAGCTTTAATACTACATATTATCTTGAGTATAATACTTATTTCTTGTACTGGGAATATAATACGTCTGTATGTAGCCTTTTAATGTGTTAAATTGTACTCTAATTTATTCTTCTCTATTTTCAGAATTACTAACTTGACAAACCCTTAAACCAAGATTCTCACTGAGATTAGTTGGCCTAGCTAAGGGTTTTCAGAGCACATATCTTCCTGTAGATAGCAGCTGGATGAAGGCCTTCAATGGCATGAAGAATACTTTAATGCACAGAGTAACCAAAGTTCCTGTATGTTATTGCTTTTATGTTAAGAAGCTGTAAAAGTGATTCAAGTTTCTTTTCAAATAAAATCAGTGTAATGGCTTATAAGAAATTGATTAATAATACGAAAATGCTTAGTTAATTTTTGTATGCATTTTCTAATTGCACTAAACAAGGGTTTCTATCTTCTAGAGCTATGAAATTAAAAAGAGATTGTGTTTTCTCAGCAAACCTTTACATTCTGAGCTGACCCACTATCACTGTTCTCTACGTATGCACTTTCAAGGTTTCTCAACTTCAGACCACAGTGGACTGTTCACATAACTGAGCTGTCCATACATACTAGTTTGAGTATAAAAAGTGCAAATTATCAACACAAACTTCACAGTTTAATAAATCTAGATGAATTGTGCAGTTTACACTGACAATCTGCACTATTTGTACTTAGTTGTATGTATGGCTAGTTCAGCTATATTTGTAATGCAGTGTAGTCTGAAGTATCTGCCATCAACTAGATACTTTCACCATGAGATCTCCCATAGAAGCAGTACTGGCTAGGATGCCTCTCAGTCACACTTCATTAAATTGATGATGATGATTATTTGCAAAGATATATTGTTCAAGTGAGCTGTTTTTATTCCTAGTAATTTGAAAACCTGTCTGAGACTGGTCAGGAGTGTCTCAAATCAACATGGGGAAATAACATCACTTTGTTTACAATTTTACATTTGAAACCATGTATTTAGAATTGTTTGCCTTTGAAATGGAGAGCTCAGTTTTTATTGGCTGAAGGCTTGGCCTGTGAGCAAACAACGTCATGTTGATATAGGAAACTGGGAGGTGGTACCACTGTATCCTGTGAAGACACAATGTAAGCTAGTGTCTTCCAGCTTTCCCTTGCCTGTTGACTCAAATTTACAAGGTCTGGAAGACAGGAACAAAGGAGTTCTTGCTGAGATCCCTAAACCAGATGTTATCACTCCAAGGGAGCTAGCTCAAACACTTTGGACAGTAAGTTTACACTGTCATCACTGGTTGTCATCAACTGAACAACAACAACTCCTACAGCCCACCACTACTGAAGATCAGCACCTGAAACCAGGGCATCACTGGATCCAAAAGTGGTGAATCACTTTGACTTGCTATACTTATATATCTGTTTCTCTTTTCCCCTTCTCTATCTTCTATCTTCTTTTATTCTTTTACTCTGTGTAGTACCTGCTGCTTGAAATTCTCTTAACTGTAATGCTTATTAATTTTAATCAACCAGTTAGCCAATTTTATTTCCAAGTAGTTATTGTTAGTTGTTAAGTAAGCTCTCAAAATACAGGTGCATATTATTCCTCTAAGTACTGGACTCCATCATGGAGTCCCTTGCTGACTAGGCAGTGACTTAGGAGATGGAAAAGATATTCACCTCCCTCAGATCCCACTGAGTGGGATGAGACAACTACTACTTATTCTTCCAAGTACTTCTAAACCTTCAGAGTATATTAGATAAGAATCCACATCAAGATCTGTAAAATTCCATCTCTATCTAGCTGAAACTTTCCCGATTCTCTTTTATTTTGTCTCTAAGACATTAATTTATCTTCTATTTTATTTTTATTTTAATTTATTTTATTTCAGTTTATTATTTGAATGTAATAACAACTATATTTGTCACTCATTTTCCAAGTCATCATTCTTTTGAAGTCTTTTCCCAGCCCTCCATGATTTGATCAAATTGCCATGAGGGAAAATGTTGGGATGGTGCTCATTTAAACTTCCCCCAGTTAGTTTTTGAGGATCAGAGGGTAGACAGAAATGAGAACAATAGCCACTGTAAAATGATATCCTGCTTTTGTATTTTATTGCCATCAAATAAGATCTGACGACTAGCTAACTAGAGCCAGATTTTTCTAGTGGACAGAAATACAGAAGAGTTCCTTCTCTAAAAACCAAAGCAAGTTCCTCTTGTCTTGAAAATATGATTGTGCGTTAAGAT
Source organism: Coturnix japonica (assembly GCF_054131305.1). Lineage (NCBI taxonomy): Eukaryota > Metazoa > Chordata > Aves > Galliformes > Phasianidae > Coturnix > Coturnix japonica. The sequence continues at coordinate 45,148,976 of NC_140702.1, forward strand.
AAGGATTGTAAGATCCTCAGTAATTATTATCTTGGGCAAAACAGACTCAGTATCAGGAGAATAATGTAACTTATTGTCAGTTGTTAGCAGACAAGAGCACTGAGAACTAAAAACAAATTAAAAACACCTTTCCCCCATACACTGTTTTCTAACTCTTCCTGGCAAAAGAAAATGGAGAATTAGTCTATAATTAGTCTATAATGCTTTGTTTCTGCTACTCAAACAAATTTAACTTCACTTTCATTTCCTTCTCCAGTGTGGGATGCATGTCTGCATGTGGAGATCTGGTCAGTGTGGTGCCTATGGGACGCAGGGGACAGCCTGTTTCTCCATGGTCTTCTCCTTTGGCTTCAGGGAACTTCTGCTCTATTCCTGGAGCACCTCTTGCCCTTCTTCTGCACTGATCTTGGTGGCTACAGGGCTGTTTCTCTCATTTTTACCTGTTTCTTGACTGCAGTTTTTCAGCCTTTCTCAAGTATGTTATCATGGAGGTGCAACTAATGTCACTCATGTCTCAGTTCCGTCCAGTGATTATTCCCTTTAGGAGCTGGCTGGAAATGTCTCTGATCTGGCAGTTCCTGGACAATTCATGCAAAGACTTCCCCTACAGACCCTCCACTACCAAAATCTTGACATGTAAGCTCAGTACAGAATTCTGAAAGAAGAACTGGCAGCTTTTGATAATGTGTGGAAAAGAAACTGACCTGAGCCTCACTACAATCTTCTTTCATGTGGTTATAAAGAACACTAAGGTCTCCTGAGTCTCCTCCAGACTTAATGATCCCAGTTTCCTCAGACGCTCCTAATAAGCCCTAATAAGACCATGGAGCACTCATCAGCTTCATTGCCCTTCTCTGAACACACTCTTTGATGTCTTTCTTGTAGTAAGGGGCTCAAAACTGAACACAGTACTCAAACTGGGGTCTCACCAGTGACAAGTACAAAGGCATGACCATGTCCTTAGTCCTACCAATGACACTATTTCTGGTACAAGCCAGGGTGATGCCAGCCTTCTTGCCTACATGGGCACACTGCTGTCAACTAACACCCTTTTCCACCATGCAGCTTGCCATACACTCTGCTTCAAGCTTGTAGGGATGCAGGGGGTTGTAATGAACAAAGAGTAGGACCCAGCAGATGGTTTTGTTGAAGCTTATGCAATTGATCTCAGCCCATTGATCCACGCTAACCAGATCCCTCTGTAGGGCCTTGCTACCCTCAGGCAGATCAACAAATGTTCTGCCCCTGAGGTTTCTTCAGCAGCATTTTAGGCAGAAACTAAATGCCTGTTAGCAAGAAAATAAGACTGCAGTGTATGAAGAGGGCCAAGCCATGATGCTGATCTATACTTAAACAGTAGTTATAAAGCCAGATCAAAACACAGCATCAGGAAAGAGATGATGGATAAATAGGGCAAAGTAGGGAAAGACAGCTCAGAATAAATTCTGTTTAATTAGTCCAAGTGGAATATGTATAATCAGTACGTTGTTTTTTACTTGTCTGTACCATTCTTTCCTTTTAATTCTAGAGTTTTAATAGAGCAGTACTGTCATGAGATGCATATCATAAACATCTCCTTATGGCATACACAAAATGGTAAAAAACATTCTTCCAGTGGACATTTTTGTCTAATTTCCTAAACTAATATAAAAGATCAAGCAATTGTTTAAACAAATGTGTTTATAGATACATTTGATAGCAAATTTCCTTTATAAGTTAGAACATTTCATAGTTGATTTTCATGTTTGATATAGCTGGCAAATATTAGATTAAATGTAGAAACTGCAGAAGCTATTTGTATCTCACAGAAAAAAAAAAAATATATATATATATATATTTCTATACTCATATATATGTATATAAATGAGTGATAGAATGAATAAGTAAATAAATAAAAGAATCCATAAGTTACTAGTTTAAGATTAAAATAATTTACTTTTCCTTCAACTTAGAAACTGAAGCTTAGGTGACGGAATTCAGCACAGCTTCACTGACTTCAGTGGAGCTCTGCCAATTTTATATCAATTGTGGATCTTGGCCAAACTACTTGTTGCATTCTTATGGAGAGGATTTAATGAGGATTATTGTCAGTTTCTATTGTAAATGCTGACACAGAGCTCTTTGTCCTTTTTAGCTGAGTGTTATTTAGCACTTCTGTTGCATCTTCATCTTTTTTGTCTTTTGTGCTACTTGAAATTTAATGTAGAGAAAATAGTTTGTAACTAGTAACTAAAAATGTCAAAATACTAATTTTGAGAATATGAAGCTCAGTGATTATAAGGAACAGACTTCAAAAGGTGTACTGATCTTCAGCACATTTAGGCCAATTTAAAAAAAAAATAGTCTGCGAATTTTCACTCAGGAATGGACTATATAAATGTAGCATGGAGGAAAAGCTGAACACGGGAAATTACGAGTTATAACAGAAATTTAGAGTCTAAGAATATTGATTAATTATTCTCAGCACTGGATTTCAATCAAGTAAGATAATTAAACTGAAGAAAAGTATGTAGTACAAATATCAGGCAATTCTAGAGATTCAGAGCAACTTACACTGAATCCACATCCAGAACCCATAATTATCATTTTTCATGTCAGAGCTTCTTTTTCAGTGATGTAATTTGAATTAAAAGGTTCTAATATGCAAAGATGGAAAACAGGAAGGAAATTATTTAAACCAAAAGATGTGCCAGCATAAAGCAGAGTGTTCTGTGATAGACCATATATTGTAACTTAGAATTTTGGAATACTCCCAATAAAACAAGATGAATAATGAAGTAATAAGGTCCCAATTAGACATGATTATTTTATATGATTCAAAATGAATAGTGATTTATGAATTTCCTTCCACTGCTTAATAACATCAGGTGAGTGGGTTTTTAGACACTTTCCCTTTGGCACCATCCTAATCAAAGTAAATACATTTCCGTTCCCACTATAATCATCTGCATATTGGCAAATGATAAAATTATTTTTTCTGTACTAAATGAAAAGATACTTCCTCATTATATTTCTGAAGGAAAGAGCTGAGGCATCTAATGATCTCTGAACTCAGTGAATACTGAAGTTTATAAATACCTAACTTGCATATATGTAACTCCCAGTAAATTTCCACTGAGATCTCATCATTCACCTACATTTTCTGGATCTAGATTTTAGGACAGTGATTTGCTGAAGATAGGCGTTATATTGTGTGATGATACAGGACCTGTTCCTGTAAGCATATCTTCATATTGCTCCCAAATTATCACAGAACTCACTGAGACAATTACTAATTTTAAGAAATAAATGTGTAAGAACTTAACAGCAAAGATTTGTTACCATTGAGCAAGGAATCCTTTATTGGCATAGCTGAGGTAGCATTGGGATAACTATCCAAGAATTCTCCACCAGCTGATCACTTGTGAACAGATTATACTTTCACATGTATTACATATTAATTACATTCCCCAAATCTAATCCTATCCACTCCCACCGACTGCCCAAAATACATAGCCTTGTCCCCCTGGAACTGAGACAGTCCATTGCTTGCTCACTTCTAGTAAACAGCGGAGGAAGATGGGGGTTGTCGTTTGCTTCCTATCTGTCATGGTTTAATAATTTTGTAATTTTGCTATCTGTATTCCACATCATAACATCATATAAAGCATGAATAATTTTACTGAATGTGCAACTTACAGAAGAAGACTACATATCCCAGAGAACATCACGGTCAGAGATGAGTCACGGGACCTGGACACTATATTATCTCACTTGCGGGCTGGACTGTGGTCTTTCAAGTTCTGGCGTTCAGGAGAGCAGTGTGTGGGAGCCTTCACCGTTTTGCCTAGAGTTTACAGTAGGCCTCTCAGTTTTGGGACTCATTCTCTCTCCTATTTTGCTTGATTCATTAGCTTAATTTCTATTCTATTCTATTCTATTCTATTCTATTCTATTCTATTCTATTCTATTCTATTCTATTCTATTCTATTCTATTGTGTTATCCTATATTTCGATATAGTATTTAGTAAATAAGTGAGCCTCCTTAGATTGTTGTCACTGTTTTCTTTTCCTAATTAACTTTTCCTTTCGGCCTAGGGCCCCTGCGGGGCTCGCAGCCCCCCTGTCACGGACGCAGGTAGATTTTCGTTTAAACTGTGATACTCCCAACATTTCTTTTGTCCCAAAGATTGCCATGGAATGTAAGGACAACCTGGGAAGTCTGCATAAACAGACAAGGAAGACAAATGGGAATGTCTTGATGCTGTCTGTTGCATTTTAGGCCAATTCTGCCTCTTATGTGAAGATCCTGGCTTCATCTGAAGTTGATAAGTGATAAGGACTTCACTAAAAAGCTGCAGTTTTTCAACTGTTTCTTTTGCCTTGCCAGAGCAGAACAGTCATACAGCATGTCTTCCCACCTACAGTGCTACATCACAATTATCATCCACAACATCTAAGGCTACTGTCATGCTGCAAGCAAGCATTAACAGAATATATTGTGTAATTACTTCTTCATATCATTATTCACTGTCTTATTTGCATTGTAGACAGTATCTTTACTTTCTCAGGAACTAGCAATATGGTTTTGCCTGCTTGTTCGTTTGCTTTTTTTGTTCGTTTTGTTCTGTTTTCCACCTGTCAGTGAGGGAATTAAGAGAAAACGTGAAAAGAGGAGAACAGTTGAATTTCCTGTGCTCCAAAACAAAACAAAACAACAACAAATACATTTCTTTTTCTTATATAGGAGAGATAAAGGTAGGTTTAATTCATATTGACAATAAAGTAGTGTGTCGAAATATATTCATGAGAATATCATTATTTCTCTTTCTATATCATTATTTCTCCATTTTTTTCAAGCATTTTTCTAGCAGCAAATCATCTAGTTAATAAAATTCAAAAGGTATTTTTCTATCAAAATCTACATGATTATCAAGGAGTAAAGAGATTCAATCAAAATCCAATAGCTCCAGGCAGTAAAGAAGCTACTTTTAAAAGCAGAAATTCAAGAAATTCTCCTACATTGTATTGTTTTCCTGAGAGTTTCAAAAAAAGTTTGTTTTCTAAGCCTTGGTCCTGTTGTTCATCAGCAGATACATGACCTGTTTTACATAGCTAATCCAGGTTCTAATAGCAACTCTCAAGGAAAGGTAAAGGCAAAGGCAAAGCAAAGTAAGGCAAGGCAAAAGAGCTTTTTTCTATTTTATAGTTTGAACAATTTGGTGATGGTTATTTGGCATGAATGATTTTGATTGTAATGTCACTGTTTGTAAATGGCATTATTTTAATTAATATTTCTCAATTAAAGAATTATGAGTGTGAACTATGTACTCTGACATAATTTATCTAAATATGCTTTGTTCCCTACTGGGCAATATACCTCAGATTATTAGCTATTTCAGTAGTTAGCTGAAATGCTGATAAATCTGTAACTGTTAGACTCATTTCTTGTATGTTTCCTGATACTGTCTGTCCAATGTCTGGGAAGTCTTTCTGAGTGATTTTTGGAACATATGGTCCACAGCAGCCTTTCTGTGCCCATATGGAACAGGTTTCCAGGCAATTTCTATTGGACTCCTGTCAAATTTTACTGAGATACATAGTCACATCAGTCAAAGTCATTTCACTCTTGGAGTTCTCTTCCATCAGTATGAGTATGTGATTGAATGTTAAATGAAAATAAATGAACAGTATAAAAATCTCAATAAAGATTATTTTACTCTATCTAATCTTGCTATTGGCATATACATTTGTATTTTTTGCCTACAAGCTATTCCATAAAATTAAAATATACAAATCACAAAGTTCCACATAGTAGAAGTTAATGAGATATTTGCTTTTGGTTGAAAATGAAAAAAGAATAAAACCTATGCATGCACTACATGGTGAATAAAAAACTTGCTGGATAGATGCAGCCAGAAAGTTTTCATGTGTCCATATGGAGGGCATTGATGAGGTATCTGTCTTGGGAACAGTACTCTTCAACATCTTTATCAAGCACCTAAGTTGGTTCTAGTCTACCCTCAAGTAGTTTGTAGATGACACCAAGTTAATTAATACAGATAATACAATAGACGGCAGGGATGCCACACAAAGGGACATGGACAAGTTTAATATGTAGGCCTATATGAACCAAATGAGATTCAATAAGGCCAAGTGCAAAGTTCTGCACGTCTGCCAGGGTAATCCCAGGTATGTATGCAGACTAGTAGAAGAACTCACTGAGAGCACCCTTGCAGAGAGAAGCAGAACATGAGCCTGAGTGTGCACTTGTATCCCAGAAGGCAAACTGTGTCATGGGTTGTAACAAAAGAGGAATGGACAGCTTGTTCTGCCCTGATTAGCCCTCATCTGGAGCATGGTGTCCTGAACTGGCGCCCCCGCACAAGAAAGATGTGGAGCTACTTGAGGAGGCTGATGAAAATGACTGAAGAGCTGGAACATCTTTCTTATGAAGGAAGGCGGATGGAGCTTAGCTTATTCAATCTGGGGAAGTGAAGGCTCTGGGGACACTTTCCAAAGGGCCTTCCAGGGCAGTGCAGCCTTCCAATAATTAAAGGAAACAGAAGGCAGAATGACTTTTTATATTGACTGATAGTGAAAAGACAAAGGGGGAATGTCTTTAAACTAACAGGGGAAATTTAGATTAGATATTAGGAGGAAATTACTTATTCAGAGGATGATGAGTCACTGGAACAGAATGTAGAGAGAAACTGTGGATGTCCCAGCCCTGGAGATGTTTAGAAAAGGCTGTATGATTCCCTTGAGCAGCCCTATCTAGTGGTGGCAACCCTGCCCATAGCAGAAGGCCTGGAACTAGATGATCATTAAGATTCCTTTCCCACCACTTTCACCTTCCCCCTCCCTCTCCCTCCACCTCCTCCTCTTCCCCTCCCCTTCTCCCTCTCCCTTCCTTTCCCCTTCCTTCCCCCTACCCCTTCTCCCTTCCCTTTCCCTTTCTCTCCCTCTCCCCCTTCCCTTCCCACATATACAATTCTTATGCACCGTGTATGACTTCATATACAATTCATAAGATAAATATATATATATATATATACTAAATTAATATACTTAAAATTTGAATTTAATACATAAAATAATTGAAATGGAAGTAAGAACAGAGTAACTTACATAAAATTATTCATGAACATGTTATTGAAAATGCAAAAATAGTCTGTCTTTGTCCCTGTGAGTTTTAAAATTTTTAAATTCAAGTTATACTTTTATTTTCATGTCAATTACAGTTTTGACTTAGAGGGACAAGCATGGAGTTCCTTGTAAATGGAGACTTTTCCAGAGAGAATTGTAATACCCTAAGACACCAATGAAAATTTCAGTTTCATAAACTGAAACTGAACTGATCAAAGTGATGTTCCTGCCCTATAGTAGCTGCACAGGAGACATTTTTTTTTCTAGGCAGTCCACTGCTTTGTAAAGAAAGAAAAAATAAACATGTCTCCAAACACAAGAAACTATTACATGTTTCTTCCAGAGGGGAGACTATATATTTAAATGTGCATGATGCAAACAATCAAAAATAACTTGAAATGGATACTGATACTGAACAGTAAGAAGAGATTACAATTGATATGACACTGAAAGAAAAATAATATAAAATAGGATAATATTTTTTAATATTTAAAGGAAAAATCACATGTATTTGAGGAGGAAATTCATGACAAGAAATTCTGCATATCTGCTTGGTATGACCATGTCATCTGCTAGCCAAACTTAATTTTTTTTTTTCATGTACTTGAACAAATACAGGCAAAGAAACAAAGCTACTAATTGTTGACTGTTGTGGGTACTTTCTGTGGCAATTACACATTACTTTGTACATGCAACTGTCATTTATTCTTTACTCCTTGTCTGAAACTCCAATCCTAGCCGTTTTAGGGAGATGGGGAAGGGAAGGTAGGCGATAGGAAAGGTAGGAAATATAAGCAAGGAGTCTCTGTAGAGAGCAAAAGAGCTAGTCACCACCGTGGGTCCAGCGAGGTACACAGTAGGTCCGTTGATCTCAGGAACTTGTCTGATCACCGCGGGGGATGGGAGAAAACCAGGAAGCTCTGCAGCAAGCCAGACTTGGGGGTTCTTCTGAAGAGGTTTTCCCCTCAGGGAATTCTCCATCAAAGGTGTCTTTGGGAGTTTGTCTCCAAAGTCCCCATTTTACTGAAGGCCTTTTATCCCCCATTTCTGTGGGGTCTTCTTCTTTTGTCTCAGTTTAGTGTGACATTCCTGGCCCAACAGATAAGCCAGCAGGGAGAGGTGCCTCTGGCCAGACACAAGTATTATCGCCTTCTGCTGTGGTCTGCTCCTTCAGGCAGCACCCCTGAAAAAAGACTGCTTGTCCTGCTTCTGTTTATCTTTACAATCATAAGCAGAGGTACTGTGGCATGGTGACACCCACCATTCACCCTCCTAGATAGTTAGCAGTTGCCAGTCAGAGTCTTATCATCAGAAAGACCTCACAAAGCAAGCTTTGAGACAAAAAAAGAAAAACATTTCTGTCTTTCACAATGTACTTGTACATGTACAAGGCAGTTCCCTTCCTTGAATTCCACAGAAATTAAAGAAAGGAGGAACCCTTACTTCAGATGCGGAGTTTAGAGAGTGGTTAACTAGGCATAGGCAGGATTTGGAGGAGTTTGGTAGAATGGGGGCAAGGGTTTTGCTTATCATTAGCACACTGCAAAGGAAAAAGCTCCTGGAATTCCAGACCTGAAACTTTCATATAAGAAACTGAACCATTCTCCACAAAGGAAAACATATTCAAATGGACTTGACTATATACTGCACATGTCCAAGAAGGAGTGAAAAACAAGAAAACATTCAATGAATTAGGTAGCATAGGACAACCCACTGTCTGGAGTTAGTTAGCATGGAATTATGAGTGTGCATATTGTGTGGTATAAATTTGATTGCTTGAGGGACCCTTGTTGCTCAGTTGGGGCAGCACAAGCACCCCAGTGCACTGGTGTATGCAACTTAAATAAACTACCTTACATTCTGACTCCTGTGAGTCTGAGTGCTGTTCTGCAGGTCAAATACATACAATATACTGACAGAAGTGCCTGTAAACATACAGTACCAGATGGCTACAGGTTATAGGGGAAAAAAGAGAGATTGTTTTGGATGTCTTTTTTTGCCAAAATACAGGGAAATAATGAATCCAGGTACAAAATAAGAAGCTGATCATAAAGCATGGTATGTTCAAAACCAGAAATATCTAATTTGCAGAAATGTCATATTTTATTAGTGAAATATGTTTTTTACTCAGCTTCAGGAGAATTATATGTTGCTTAAAACAGTAGGAAGAAATCAGCATAGGCTGATCTTACATGGAGTGTTTTAACTCAGAGGACACTACTCTAGACATTTATTAGTTTGCAATAGTTGTCAAAGGTGTGGAAAAAAGACTCAGTATAACAAAATGAAACGGAATAAGAATAAACTTGGAGAAACATATTCTGTGCAGTTTTTCCTCTATGCAATAACAAAAAATCTACAAATCAAATTAATGAATGTGAGGAAAAATCTCAGTCCCCTGAGGATTTATTTTATATTCCACACCTTTAGGTTCTATGTTAGTTAGTTGCAGTGCCATAAACAATTTTTTTTTTTTCCCCCCTTAAAAAATGCCTGCAAATAACCTGATGAATCAGTTCACTATTTAATACACAGTCTACTCCATGTATCATTTTCCTTTGATGCAAAAAGACAAAAGATCTGGGGATTCAACTTTATTTTCTCATCCATGCTTAAATTAGACCATATTATCAAAACAAAAATCAAGATATCAAAGTTCAGAAATATTCCTCGGATGTTCATTATATTAAAAATATTATTACAAAGAACATATTTTTAATGTTTTTCATGGAATCATAGAATCATAGAACAGACTGGGTTGGAAGATACCTTTGTGTTAATCCTTTGCTTTTTTGGCTCAGAGCTTGCTTTCTGGGGAATTTCTTTTCTAGGAGGTGAGGGGTGGTTACTGTGTGGCAATCAACATCACTGTGTGGACAACTTTACATTTGAAAGCATCTTTCATGTTTGCCTTTGGAAGAGAGTGCTCAGGACTTTTTACTGGTGGAAGATCAGTCCTTTGACTAAATAACTCCAGCTTGCTGTGGGAGACTGGGGGATGATACCATTGTATTTTGTGAAGGCACAAGATGTGCATCCATGCTCCCTCTTATCTACTGGCAAGGCCTGGAAGCTGTCACTCCAGAAAGAGATGACTCAACCACTTTGGGCTTATAAATAAGTTTGTAATGCCATTGGAAATTGACGCTGTGGTCACCATTATCGTCAGTGGAACAACAACATCTGATGACCAGCCACTACTGAAGATCAGTAACTGAACTACAAACCACACTGGACCTATAGTGGTGACTGTCTCCCTCTTCTGAGAGATAGATTGTGGTTTTGCAGTAGAAGCTTCCATCATTTTCTGTATGTAGTGTATGCCTTTACTGAACTTATAACCCTCTTGTGAAACAGTTATGTAAGCTGTTTTTCTTCCACTGAGAAAGTTGCTGAACAGAGTAAAAAGGTAAGATCTGGGGAGTTCTGACTTGGATAGAACTGAGACAGGTACAACATAAGGCAAGTATGCAGAGTGGAGGGAGAGCCTAGCACAGGACAGAATGAACGTGCTCACTATAGGAAAACTTGCCCTCCTATCTCCATGGGAAAGTACAAAATATACCAAAAAACAACAGGCTAGTAACAGACCTTATATTAAAATTTATCATAGTAACAACATGGGGGAAATTGTGAGTCTGAGATGCTCAATTAATGAGCAAGTGCCAGCAGAGCATTACCTGCATTGGGTTTAGAGCATATCATGGAATGATTTTTGCTTACAGGTGCACATTTTCTACCTTGCCAGTAGGGGGTGTGGGACCATTATTGCAATAACGAATAAACTTTGCTGCTATCACTAAGATCCTTGCCAAACTTCAATTTTTTTACTTTTAGTGTTGCTCACACTCTCGCTTCCTACAAAGACTCCCTGCTTCTACTCATTTATTTCCTACCTTCTCTATCACCCCTCTTCCCTCCCCATCACCCTAATTCATAATAGTGTCCGTCCTCCCCCTCCCCATCTTCATGATTAAGGTTTGTAATAGGCTGGTCAGACCAACATTTGAACTACTGTTTTTTAATCTCACACCAGGTATACATATATCAATGAATCTCCTCTCCCTCCTATAAATTGTAATGAGACAATCTTAAAGTTCCAACCCCTATCATCTTAGCATCATCAGAACATATCAGTCAGTCTCTCTCCTGCTTGAAGGCTGCAATTAGGAATTTCTGTTCTCCAGACAGGACAACCCCAAATTCATCAGGCTATTTTCAGAAGAAAGGTGCTCCAGCCCTCTGATTATCTTCATGGACCTCCTCTGGACCTGCTCCAACAGCTCCTCATTCTTGTGTTGGGGACCGCAGGCCTGGATTTAATATTCCAGATGGGGCTTTACAAGAACAGAATAGAGGGAGACAATCACCTTTCTTGCCGTGATGGCCACCCATCTTTTGATGCAACCCAAGATTCAGCTGGGTTTCTGGGCCCCAGCTGCATGCTGTTGGTTCTTGTCAAACTTTTTATTTACCAGGCTCCCCAGTTCCTTTTCCAACAAAGCTATTCTCAATGAGTTCTTCTATCAATCTATACACCTATCTGGGTTTGCTCAAACACAAGTGCAAGGTATTACTTACTAGGCTTTGCTGAACTTCATTCAATTCACTTGGACCCATTTCTAAAGCCTCATCATTCTGAGTGGCCTAACTTTCATCTATTATGTCAGCTACAAAATTCAGATGTCCCACTGAACCCATGGGAAAAGGTGCTATGCCAGACCCTATCCTCACCAATAAGTAGAGGTTGATGAATAATGTGACGCTGAAGAGCAGCATTGGCTTTAGTCACCATAAAATTGTGGAATTCAAGATCCTGAGGGTGTCAAAGAGGATGCACAGTAAGCTTGCTGCTTTAGAATTCAGGAGAGCAGTTTTGGTAGGGTGAATGCTTTCTTGGCCTGAACCATATTCTATGGGGAAAACATAATCCCCATTTTCAAGAAGGGAAAAACAGAAGATCCAGGAAAATACAAGCAAGTCAGTCTCACTACTATATGCTGGCAAGATCACAGAACAGGCCTTCCTTAAGGCCCTATTGAAGCTCACAAAAAATAAAAATGAGGTGTTTGGTGGTAACCAACATGGCTTCACCACAGGCAAATTGTGCCTGACAAACTTGGTGGCCTTTTATGATGGAGTTCCAGCATCAGCGGACAAAAGGAAAAGCAACTGATGTCATCTACCTGGACTTGTGCAAAGCATTTCACACTGTTCTGCATGACATCGTGGTCACCAAATTGTAGAAAAAATTGATTTGATGAATAGACCACTCACTGGATAAGGAATTTGCTGGATGGTCACACTCAGAGTGTTGTAGTCATGGTTAAGTGTCCACATAGAGAGTAGTGATGACTGGTGTTCCTCAGGGATCACTGCTGGTGCTGGTATTTAACAGTTTTGTAGGTGATGTGGATATTGGGATCAAGTGCACCCTCATCAAGTTTGCAGACAACATCAAGCTGAGTGGTGCAGCTGATGTGCTAGAGGGAATGGATGCCACTGAGACCAATCCAGTCAGGCTTGATAGACAGACCCATGACAATCTCATGAAGGCCAAGTACAATGTCCTGCAACTGCGTCAGGGCAATCCCAAGCAGACACAGGTTGAACAGAGAATGGCTTCAGAGCAGCCCTGCAGAGAAATATTTGAGAGTGCTGATTGATGAAAGATTCAACATGAGCTGGCAACGTGTGCTTGCAGCACAGAAAGCCAATTGTATCCTTGGTTTCATCAACAGAATTGTAACCAGTGGGTTGAGAGGTGATTCTGCCTCTCTGCCCAGCCCTTGTGAGAGTCCACTGGCAATATGGAGTCCAGTTCTGGAGCCCACAACATAGGAAGAACATCGAGCAGTTGGAGTGGGACAGAGGAAGGCCGTGAATATGGTAACCTCCCATCCAGAGGCAGGTTGAGACAGATTGACAGAGTTGGGGCTTTTCAGTCTGGAGGATAGAAGGCTCGAGGAGATCCTCATAGCATCCTTCCAGTACCTGAACAAGGACAACAGGAAAGCTGGGGAGGGACTTTTTACAAAGATAAGTAGTGGTAGGATAAGGGGTTTAAATTAGTAGAGGGTAGATTTAGATTTTATATTAGTTAGAAAATCTTTACTGTGAAGGTGGTGAGGCAGTGGAGCAGGTTGGCCAAGGAGGCTGTGAATGCTTCTTCCCTGGAGGCATTCAGAGCCAGACTGGATGAGTCTTTGAGCTACCTGGTCTAGTGGGAGGTGTCCCTGTCTATAGTGGACTCTATAGCTGAAACTAGATAATCTTAAAGCTCCCTTCCAATCCAAACCATTCTATGATTCTGTGATTCCATGATTCTATGATTCTTAACCCTCAGCTTGAGCTGCAGATCCTTGCTTAGCTTTTCTGATTCCATGCCTTCTCTGCCTGGTTTCTTACGTTGGTAGATGGAGAGCTCTCAAGCTCTCAGAAAGGAGTCCTTAAAGAACTGTCAGCTCTGTTCCACCAGTGACCCTAAGGATAGTTTTCCAGGGGAGCTCATTAAACTATTTACTAAATGGCATGAAGTTTGCTCTCCTGAATTCAGTTCCTGACACTGCTCTTTGCCAGCCCCATGTTCTTCAAGGTCACAAAATCAACCAAGGCACAGTTGCTACAACTTAGGCTGCTTTTGATTTTAACCTCTCTAGTGATCTATTCTGCTTTGGTGAGCATCAGGTCGAGTAACACTTCACTTCAAGTCAGTCTGTTTAATTTTTAAAACTGAATGTCTTTAAAAGTGAAAGTATTTGGGAATGGAAAAGAACAGTGTTTCTATTTTTTATACATATATTTTCCTTTAATTTTTCTGTATCAAGAATATATTGTGATTTTTTTTTTCTTTTATAAACCCACACAGATAATTGATTATAACATTCTTTACCCTAAAAATAATGTAGGACAGAGATATGGTTGTTAGATTGCCTTCCATATATATACATATATATATACATATATTATATATATACATATATATATACATATATACACATATATATCCATACATATATATATATACACATTACACATATCTGTATAAATTGCATTTTTTTAAAAATTATGGATTTTAATGCTTCATGCTCTATTTCCATTTTACAGTCTACATAAAACTTACAGTTTATGAATTTTTCTTGTTCTTTTTTGAAAAAAAAAAAATGCTGTAAAGTTGTTTTCTGTTCTTAAGCATAAGTAAGAAAATTTTAATAATGGTTGTATTCTTCATTGTGCAAATGTTTCACATTCTGCAGTGAATTTTGGGGCAAATTAAAAGAAACAATACTAACAATATTTTCAAGGGAAAAAATAACAAACAAACACACACACACAAAACAAAACAAACAACAATAAAAACCCCTTGATCTCTGTTTATCTGTATCAGGAATATTTTAAAATCACATATGACAAGATTTTTCCAAAGCAGTCATCATTGGTGTAGCTGTTGTGGAATTAGTGGCATAATATTCATTAAGTTCAGTGCAAGCAAATTTATATCCAAGATTTTTAGTGCTGTTCTCCACAGGACTGTACAAAAGATATAAGTAGATTTTAAAGTGCTGCTGCATAATGCTGGATTCTCATCTGAAATGAGTTGGATTAGACTCCACCATTTGGTAGCATAGCAGCTGTTTTTCTATCAGTGTAAACTGAAAAAAGCCATTTAATACTTTCATATATATATATATAGTGACAGCTGAGACTAAAATAATCATGAGGGAAAGCACAAGCTCACATATAGCTCACATATAGCTCGTATATAGCTCACATGTTTAAGTAGAAGCTGAACTATGCAATACAAAAGGTTTCTATAATGAAGTCACTAATTCTATAAGAAGCAATCCTGCAGTCTGATAGCAATCTGATTCAGAAGTTACCTAACAGGGAGGTGTGGCTAGTACATTAAGGCACTACATGCTGCCACTCAGAATGATCTGGGAAGTCTATAGACATGGTTCAACAGCCTAACAGAGTTCAAGAAATGGAATTGGTATACCCTGCAGCTGAGGGGTAACCTCGAGCACATGCATGTGCTGATGACCCATCTACTGAAGTGTATATCTGATGGCAAAGACTGTGGAGTCCTGGTGGACAGTAAGCTGAGTCAGCAATGTAGTTGTGATTGAATTAATTTTCTTCATAGTAACTCACATGTCACTATGTTTGTATTTGTGATGAAAACAGACTTTACAGCACATCAGTATTTTAGCTGTTGCTGAATAGTGCTTTCATAGAGTCTTATCACAGAGCTGTCTGCAAGTACTCTTGAGGAGCACAGGAACCTGGGAGGGGATGGCTGATACCACCAGATATAATGACACCAAATGCCATACCATTTGATGGTATTCAACAAGAATTCTGGGGGAAGACTATTTGGTTAGAGTGAAGTGGGTGGGCAGGGGACCTGATGTTTCTGTGTTATGGGTAGGTATTAGTCATGTAGTGTTGATCAACTGTTTTTTTAATCACTTTGGTTATGTTTTATTTTTCTCACTCAGTTGTATTTGTTTTCTTTTTTATGAAACTATTTCTGTCTCAAACCAGAATTTTTCTAACTTTTGCCATTCTGATTATCTCCCTCCCACTGAGCTGGGTAGCAGGTGTGGAGAGAGCAAACATATGTGTAGTGCTTAAATGCTTAACCGGGTTAAATTGAGGTGAAGGACATAAGCATCCCAGGCACTGCACTGGGCAAATCTGTAAGCAGCTCCAGCCAGAGTGTCCCTCCACTGCATGAGACATGTCTAGGTGACATGGTTAGTTTGGGTTCTCCAATTCAAGAAAAACATTCAAATACTGAAGTGTGTCCAGCAGAGAATCATGAAGTGACTGGAATGTCTCTCAGATAAGAAGACTCTGAGAGAGCCAGTCATCTTGTAGGAAAAGAATACTTATGGGGAATCTTCTCCATATGTGTGAATGTCTAAGGGAGAGTGTTAAGAGGGAGCTAAGTTCACCTCTGTGTTATCCATTGTCAAGACGTTTGAGGAATAGCTGAAGTCTCTTGATTTGTTTAGTCTGGAGAAGAGGAGAATGTGGGGTGACCTTGTGGTGGCCTACAAATTTCTCAGGAGGGCAGCAGAGGTGCAGGAGCTGATCTTCTCTTTCTGATGACCAGCGACAAGACAAAAGGGAACAGTGTGGAACTTCATCAATAGGTGGTCAGGTTGGATTCTGGGAAAAGCTTCTTCACCAGAGGGTGGTTGGACATGAAAGAGGCTCCTCAGGGAAACTGACAGAGTTCAAGAAGCGTCTGGACAATGCTCTCAAACATATGGTCCAATTTTTGAATGGTCCTGTGAAGAGCCAGTAATTGAACCCAAAGATCCTTATGTGTCCCTTCCAGCACAGGATAGCCTACGAGTCTATGAACATTCTATTTCTATTTTAGTTTTCATAACGCATAAATTATGTGTTACAATTGGTAATGTAAAGATTATAAATATCATGCAAAGATAATTTTAAAATAATATTTTAAACTTTTGTGATGCTTTGTAAAAGCAAAACAAAACAAAACAAAAAACAAGTGATTTATAATGTTGAGGGTGCCCTTGTAAGATTTTTTTCTCTCTGAGCTCTATTTTTTTCACTTTCTCCAGAAAATTTATTGATTTTCCATAAATGTAGATAAAAAAGATCCAGTGGCTCAAAACTACTGTATATTTTTCTCTTTTATATATATGGCATATTATGTGCTTGAAATGAATTTCCTATGAGCAGTTTGAATTTTAAAAATCTCTTAGAAACCCAGAGACAGTGATGCAGGCTTTAGTATAAATTATAATGAATATGGACTCTCTTTGTAATGCTAAATAAGGCCTTCTTAGAGAAGATGTCAGCAGCTTCAAATCACAAGAGGTTTGTCCTTTGCTGTAGAGTAAGAACAATACTATGCCAAAGCTTTGAAGGAAGCTCTGAATAAGGGAATGGAAATGCTTGAAAATATTACTACACTTTTGTGCAAATCCATCAGGGAAAATAGATTTCTGCCAAAAATAATTTTCAGCAAATATTTCTTACAGCTTTTCTTCAATTCCACAGGCTGCTGATTGGTAAGGAGACTCGACACCTGAACAAAAGGTAATTTAGGTTTTGTGTTTGATGATTTTTTAATTCAAGCAAATAAGTAATGAAGTATCTTGACATTAACTTTTCCATATCACATTTTGATATCTGGAGATAACAGTGGTTCTAATGTTGTTTTCATTTCATTGAACTGCTTCTAATGAGAGGGAGTGAAGAAATGGGGACAAGGGTGTATTTGAGGGAGGGAGATGAGGAAGGAGAGCAAATAGCCAAGCCTTCCCGCTTCTAGCACCTAGAACAGCCAGTGAAATTCTCTAAGTGAGTTAAAACAGATTATTTCGGTAGTGTTTCTTCTAATGATATATTACACTAAATTTATCATCTTAGCATACAGAGATTAATACTACCCAAGACTTCCCCCAAACCAACATTTGTGGAAATAAAAACAATACATTTTCAGTTCATAAAATAAATAAAACCTGTAGTTGTGGATGGGAAACTGATTCATTTCCCTCTGTATATTCACTTGTAATCCATATTTACTTGTCCTCCCTGTATCCTTTAATCGTTCAAAGTCTCACATCTCCACAAAGTTTTAAAGTTCATCTGTTTTATGATACTTAAAATCTTCTTGACATTATTCAGATTGAATAATGGTTGGTAGTATTCTGAACATATGTATCAAAGTGACTACCCAAAAGTAATAGCACAAATGTCTATGTGGTCCTGTTTCAACTGAGCTGTAAGTATAGAAATCACCAGTGAGTGGAGGTTCTAATTTTAACTTGGGGAATTAATTTTTTGTTGTACAGTTATTATGACACCTTAATCTTGTTAGAATATGTCATAGCATGTTTTTCAAAAACAAAAATACTGCAAAGTTTATACATGGATTGTTTTTTTGTTTTTTGGTTGGATTTGGTTAAATGTTTATTTTATAAAATACCTATTTATTTTTTATAGCAAAAAAATAAAATATATGTAATTCTTTAATAACTGAGAAAGATACCTTAAGATTGACAAAACCTTTGAATGGCACACAGTTTTTGTCTGACTTCTAGTATCTGACTAGATACATACAGTGCAAAAGTTTTATCTTCCTATATACCAGAAACTTCCCATCTACATACTGTCTATTTCTTTCACTATACAGACTCATCTTCTCTACGTTCTCCCATAACGTGAAGAGAGGAATAATGTTTCAACTCGCTCTCCTTATTCTTTAAAGGCTGAATAAACCCTATTTCCACAGCCACTCCTCAAATGCTATTCTCCAAACCAGATGACCTCAGGGGCTTCCACAGGACTCTTCCAATAAATCAGTATCTGTGCTAAGTGTGAGAGCCCTAGACTCAAAACAGAACTTAGGTGCATCTTGCAGGTCCCAGGTAACAGGTTAGGGTACTTGAGTTTCTTCAGTACAGGGTATGGGGGCCAATTTATTGCACGTAAGCACTGCCAACACAGTGTCCACTGGGTCATCAGGGGATAGAAAGGAGCTAATCCCAGTCAGTCAGCCCCAGCCTATCTTGCAGCAGAGTTCTTTTTTTGTTTGTTGTTTTCTATCACAATGGCAAGCCTTTGCATTTGTCTTTGATTAATTTCATTGAGTTATTTTCTCCTTGCTTCTTCAGTCTGCCTGGACTCCTTAGAATCATAACCCTGTCTTCCAGTGTATTGATCATTTTTGCAAATTTCATATCATCCACAGACTTACTGAAGTTGCAGATCATCCTATAATCCAGGCTGTAATAAATATAATGACGTAAATAATGAAATAGTACTGGTCTCTGACCAGATTTCTGATGGTCTCCCAACTGATATCCAGCTGGACTTCACCATTATTCATAGACCCTTGATTCTCATGGTCTTGACAATTTTCTATTCATGTTACACTCTATTTACCTTATTCATACTTCAGCACTTTATCTTAAAGTTCCTATATGGTGCTAAAATGAATGCTGAAGAATATTATTATTGCTATGATTTTCATTCTTCGAGAGAATCTGAATGAGCAATAATTTAAAATAAAACTCAAAAATAATTGAGAAGTGTCCAAAGCATGTAAAAGAGACTATGAATGTAGATATTCATTCACAACAAAACCTCCTGGATGCATACAAATATGTCATCTTCTATGAGTGTCTCGCTCCAATTTATAGGAGGAAGTCAAGGTTCTTTTGATATATTATACCCAATGTGAGATTAAGAAACAATGGTTGAAATGTTGGCCTGACCAGTTTATTACAAATAATAATCAGCTGAGAAGACGGGGAAGGGAGAGTGGCAACTACCAAGAATTAGGGTGATAGGGAAGGGATAGCGAGCGATAGGAAAGGTAGGGAAAAAGCAAGAATTGCATAAGGCAGGGATAGTCACCACCCAGTGATAGTCACCACCTGGATGAAGTAGCACCCCGTCACACATCGTTCCATTGGTCCAAGGCAAAAACACAGGGGAGAGCAGCAGCAGAAAGGAGCAGCAGCAGAGTGGTTAGCCACAAGCAGCAAGCCAGTCAGCACAGAGCAGGTAATGGAAGAAGGCAGCAGGGTCTCACACAGCAGGATCTCACACAGCAGACCCAGGAGAGTACGCTGGCAGCAGCAAAACAGCAGCAAGGGATCTGAAGCCAAATACCTGTCTTGTTCTTCAGCATGCAGGCATCTTCTTCAGCATACAGGTGTCAGGTCGTGAGGAATTTGATGTCAGAAAACTTTCTTGTTCATGTGAGGAATCTGATGTCAGAAAACCTAACCTCATGGTTGCTGATCCCTCTTTTATTCTCCTTTCTCCTGCTTACCTGACATTCCTGGGTGCTTGGGTAAGAGTCATGTGCAGCACCCCCTGAGATGGCCTTCTTCCTCAAGATAAGCCCACATAAAAGACCATTTTGCAGCCATTCATCTGCAGCTTATCTCTCTCTCCAGTTGCCCCTGGCCTTGTCCATCTGTGTCCCTCAAAGGATTTCTCAACCCTTGCCCAGGACTTGCTTGGACTTGTCCATCCCCAGCAAACTTTGCGGCAATACTGCAAAAGCATGGCCTCTTAACGATGAGGGGATGGGAAGAAGGCAGAAAAAGAGAGCATACCAGCTAAACAGTGAAGTTTTGTATGTGCATAAAAGCAAAAGAGAAGAGTACTAGCTGTAAAAATGTGTCCAAATAGCCATCACAGACTACATGAACTCAGTAAAGCTGGAATCTGAGAGTCTTGGTGGACAACAAGATGAAAAAAAAAACAAACAACAAAAAGCAACAACAACACCACCAACAAAAAAAACAAAAAAAACACGGGCAGACTGGAGAGGTCTAAAAGAGCCTGGAGAACCTACCCTATGAGAAAGATGACTAAAGGAGTTAGTTTTTTTCACTCTGGAGAAGGATCAGTAGTGATGGCACACAGTATTCTAGTACTTAGAGGGCAGCCATAAAGACAATGGAAGCTTCATTTTAACAGAAAGCCACATGAAGAAGAAAGGTGGCAACAGATTCAGATTACTCTGTGTGAGGTTTCTTGTTGATATGACAGAATGAATATTTTCACAGTATGAAATATCAAAATATCAGTTATTGGAACAGCTTTGCCAAGGTTCTGGTAGAAACACTGTCACTGGAGATTTTCAAAACACAATTGGACAGGGTGCTAAATAACCACACTTTATGTCAATTTTCCTGAAGAATATTGGACCAGATGATCTTCTGTGGTCCCTTCCAACTTAGGGATTCTATGATTCATATCAAAGCTCTGTACTTTTTTTTTTTTTTAATTTTCCCTCCCCCTCCCTCCCCACCCCCCGCCAAGTGTTGTCTGATGCCATTTTGTAGAACACAGAAGCCAGAAGTGATAGAATTCACTAAAACAGGATTGAGAGGGCAGGACCAAACTACTGTTTGATGCCTGCGGTGTTACCCATAATCCTTGAAAATAACGTACCAAGCTGATAAGAAGAGACAAGAAAACTTTTATGACAAATGTAACTGGAAACTAATTGTTTTTTGCATGGATTGAACTGATCAATAGTTGCTTATGAAACCTGAAAGTGATTCTAACAAATTCATTAATCTGGTACTGAACGATAAATGATGGAATCACAATGGTTTGTGGTGTTTTTTGTGGTTTTTTTGGGTTTTTTTGTTTGTTTGTTTTCCCTACAAGTGCAAAGCATTAAAACAGTCTAACACTAAGCTAAATTTCCTGGAAGATGTGACAATAATTACACATTCTGCCTGAGCTACTAAGTGGAGAAACATTCTGTCTCAGTCTTCTGTGGAGCATGTCAATTTCCAGTTGCCATGTTTCAGCTTACAGTGTACAAGCTGTGTTAGAATGCAGTGATCTGAAAACAAAAACATCCTTTACCAACAACGGATCCTGAAAATTAGGCAGATGCCAAATTCCCCTGTGGATACGATCTCTCAGAAGTCATGCAATGGAAAAACAACAACAACAACAAAAGCAAAAGAATTTTAATAAGCCTCTATCTTGGTTATTTTACCTTTTGTACAACATTTAGAATCATAGAACCATAGAATGGCCTGGGTTGAAAAGGACCACAATGATCATCAAGTTTTCACCCTACTGCTGTGGGCAGGGTTGCTCTCCATTAGACTAGGCTGGCCAGAGCCTGGCCTTGAATGCATCCAGGAACAGGACATCCTCAGCCTCCTTGGGCAGCCTGTTCCAGTGTGTCACCATTCTCTGGGTGAAAAAACATCCTCTTAATATCTGGGGCATTTCTTGTGGTAAGGTTCTGATTTATCCAGGAGATGGGAAGTTGGTGTTGCCACATAGCAGTTGGTATTACTTTGTGAACTATTTTTCATTTGAAAACATTTCTTTGGAGCTGTTTGCCTTTGGAAGAGAGTGCTAAGGAGTGTTCACTGGTGGAATATCTGGCCTGTGACCAAATAACTCCAGCTTGGTATGGAATACTGGGGAATGATACCATCGTATCCTGTGAAAAACAGAATGCAAGTGTGTCCTCCCTGCTCCTTCTTATTTAGAAGCTATGTTAAGGCATGTATGAGACAGAGGTGATTTGAGACAGCTAGCATGGCTTCACCAAGGGCAGATCTTGCCTGACCAATCTGGTGGCCTCCTATGATGGAGTGACAGCTTCGGTGGATGGGGAAGGGTGGTGGATGTCATCTTCTCGGACTTCTAAAATGGCTTTGATATGGTCCCTCACCACATCCTTCTCTCTTGGAGAGGTGTGGATTTGGAGAATGGACTGTTTCATGGATTAAAAACTGGTTGGCTGTAAGGCAGCCAAAGGGTTGTGATTAATGGTTGTGTGGCAGGGTAGAGGCTGGTCACAAGCAGTGTCCCACAGGGACTTGGGTCTTGGAACCAATGCTCTTCAGCATCTTCATTAGTGACATAGATGATGGCATTGAGTGCCCCCTCAGCAAGTTTGCAGATGACACCAAGCTGAGTGGTGTGATTGAGACACTGGAGAGAAGGGAAGCCATCCAGAGGGTCATTGACAGGCTGAAGAAGTGGGCACTTGTGAACCTAGTGAGGTTCAACAAGGCCAAGTGCAAGGCATCACACTTGGGTTGGGGTAATCCCAGCTACTCATTCAGTCTGGGGGAAGAAGTCCTTGAGAGGAGCCCTGTGGAAAGAAGGACTTGGGTGTGATGGTGTATGAGAAGTCGGACATAAGCCAGCAGTGTGTGCTTGAAGCTCTTGAGGCCAGTGGTGTTCTTGTCTGCATTTAAAGAGGAGCGGGCCAGCAGGGAGAGGGAGGTGGTTGTCCTCTACTTCAGCTCTTGTGAGACCCCATCTGGAGTACTGCATCCAGGCCTGTGGTCCCCAGTACAGGAAGGATGTGGAGCTCTTAGAGAGGGTATAAGAAGGGTCATTATGATGATCAGAGTGCTGAAGCACCTTTCCTTTGAAGAAAGGTTGAGGGAACTGGTCTTGTTTATCTTGGAGAAAAGAAGGCTCCTGGGAGACCTCATTGCTGCCTTTCATGACTTGAAGGATGCATATAAACAGGAAGGGGAATGGCTGTTGACAGGGGTGGATAGTGATAGGACAAGGGGGAATGGTCTTAAACTAAAACAGGGGAGTGTTATGTTTTTCATACAGAGTGTGGTGACAAATTGGATTTGAGTTGTCACTCCAAAGAGAGCTGACTCAGCCACTTTGGACTTATAAATTAGTTTGTACTGTTGTCAATTGAACAACAACTTCTAGTGACCCATCATTACTGCAGATAAATGTCTGAACATCAAGCAACGCTGGAATCTATGATGGTGACCATCTCTCTCATACTTTCTACAAAGACTCCTTGCTTTCATCTCCTATCTTTTTCTATAGCCCTTCTTCCCTTCCTCATCTCCCTAAACGACTAGGACTAGGTATACATATATTACAATAATCTCGTCTCCCTCCCATAAATCGAAGCAAGACAATCTATCTTTCTGTTTTCAGCAAGATCTAAATGCTCTTAGATATCTAGCCGAATGTCAAGGATATATTGTGTTGCATACAGCTAAGGAAAGATATTATTTAGCCTAGAGATCTATATTACATAGAATTTATCTCTTTTCCCTTGAAATAAATTGCTCTAAAAATTACTTACTTTACATTCTTATTTTTCTTTTTAGAAACATAAAAAGAAACATGGTAAGTTATGTAATTATTTTACACTGCTTAAGATGTTTAACTTGACATTCATCTGTATCCCCTTCTTGTTATTCACTTTTCTGAAGATTGCCACACTTAAAGCAGAGGTGCATAAGTTAAATGGATGACTAGAGTTATCACACTATATCCAAATCAGAGAGAAGAATAACAGAATTATTTTGTACTGAGCAGGGCAGAGCAAGCCACAGTCTATCTTTATTCAAGATAGGTATTCTAAGAGCCTGGACAGCAGTACTGGCAAATCCATGAAAGAATGTCTTAATGTTCTCCTCATATCCTCCTCTTCCTTCACTATTTTTTTAAGTTTTAAATAACTTTTTACTCTTCATTATGTTAAATGTTTTTCTTCTAAAAGTAATGTAACTTCTGATTGTTAATTAATCTGAGAAAGAATATTGCAGTGTAGTTAATTTATGATAGTCTTTAAATAAAGTGTCATGCAGAAAGAAAGTACCTGGATCACAGTAAACATTTCTAATCTGTCTCCTAAATGCAAGGAACAGCTATTTCATCTGATTGCATACAAAGTGAGCACATCTTCTTTAGACAGGTGATAAATTTTCCAAGAAGCAGTATTCCTCCTGGCTCTTGTTATTCTGTTTTGATACCTGAAAAATAAGGGTTTCATTATTTTATTGTCTTCATATATTCACTCTTACTTATTTATTTTTAATAGCTATTCCAATCAGTTTCTCCATTTAAATTTCTTTTTCGTGTATTTTTATATCTCCATCTTGATATCTTAGGTTGCAAGGTTATTTTTTTATATTACTTAGCTGTATTGATGACATTTACAAGGTTTTTTATCTCAATGCAAGCAGTAAATTCTAGCATGAGAGAATAGCAGATTAAAAATATAGAAAAGCAAATTAGAAAGAAATGGTACAAGAAAATGAAGAAACATTCTGTTACAGCTACTTGTGTTGTGCTAGTTCTTTGAGAATGCTAGTGTGCATTAAAAATTTTGGCATTTTACACATTTTACCTTGTTCTGAAAATAAAGATTCTCTTCTTATCTATGTATGTACTATCAAGGCTAAATGATCTTCCTGGCTTTTTTAGAATTTTCTTTATTTTTTATACGTGATGATGGTCCAATAGCACCTTCTTCCAAAGTATTTTCCTTAGTATGGGATTTTCCTTCTGCACTGAATGGGGATTAAGCTGCTCTCCAGTCTGCCAGACTGCTCACCAGTTTATAGACAAGTAAAAGCAATGTCACTTTCAGATGTAGCTACACTATATAATGTGTATAGTTGTGGAAATGAGTACATTTTAAGAAATCACATTTAGCACTGTCTACCTGCTGGATATATCATGTTGTTGGTATATCGTATGGAAACTAATTCATTTGTGCATTTCTTCAGAGTCATCCTGTCTGTTCTTTCATGGAGTTTGGCACAATACAGGACACAGTCATGGTCTTGTATGTAAGTTATGATTTGTACAGTAACTGTTCTTCACTTGAGGATGTTCTGCACTTATCAACAAAAATCAGTAAAAGTGTACACATATTGTATTAGAAATGGTTTCCGAAATTAATAGCTATGAAATATGGCAATTATGCCATGGGAAGGCTTATTTTTGTCAGCAAGTACAATAGTTAAATCCACTGGTCATAAGTAAATGAGTTACTTGCTTATATTCACTGAACAACTGTAATAATTATTTTATGCACTGTGCCATTCACTTTTCAAAGAATTCCATGCAAATTCCATGGTGTGCATTTTTAACTTTATGGGTTTTTTTTGTAAAATTCTTTACTGTGTGCTGTTTAAATGTCAGCAGGGTATAAACCTATTCTAACTAACTCTATAACTAGCTATCTGAATCTTCTGTCAGATATTCATTCATTTGGGCTTCACACATTTTGTGAATTGATACTGAGAAAATACAGTGGACAGCTGTTGACTGTTTCTCACTTGTGGGTGCATAAAAAAATTAATTTTTTGTGTCTTTTTCCTATGTCAATGGGGAAATAATAAAATCAAGAGATGTTCTTCCTCTTCTTTTAACCACAATTGAAAATCAACTTTATTGTTTATTACAAGAGGAAGACAGAATGACAAAACAAATAAACAAAACAAACAAACAAAAACACTGAAATTCTGTGTCAAAAGAAAGGTGCCATCTTTTTTTTTTTCTTTTTTTTTTTCTGCTTAGGGATTTTTTTATGATGAAAGACATCATTTTTTATGATACAGACTACTATTAAATTCCAAACACCTCCCAAGACTTTGTAGAGAGTCATGTGAAGATTACTGGCTGTAAATGTGTTAGTGTTCTAGCAGAAATAGTTATGCTAGTTATACAAAAACTCAAATTGTCTAATTTGGGTTATTAAGAAACTGAGTATGTACATCTTATATACGGGAATTAAAATGTTAAAAATCAGAGTCATGACCTTAGTTGATTAAAACTGACGTCAATATTCATGTTTATTTGATCAGAAGGAAGAAATAACATTGTCATCATTTATTTGTTTCTATGACAAGATTTTTGTGGAAGGGGAAATGGATGTTGTGGCCTCTGCAAACACAGCCCAGCAATTCTTCTTTGTCATATCAGAGACAGCTCCAGTCATTTACAAAAGGCATTCTCCACTGGCCAGTGCTGAACCAGTGAATTATGCTGCTTGTGCCTCTTTGAGAGCATATTTAGGAAAGGGAAAAACTACTATGCATCAGTAGCAGGAAGAGAGGAGTGAGAATATTAGATAACTAACCCTGCAGACTCCAGAATCAGTGCAGAAGGAGTAAGGAGTGCAGGAGTTGCCCCAGGAGTGGAGCAGTAGTTCTCTGCAGCCCAGCTTTTAATTTCTAATGTTTTTCTGTTGCTAGATGGCTATACATTAATCTTCCACAAAGTAAGTTTGCTTTGCCTGTGCTTGTAATCATCCTTATCTCAAACCATGAGCTGTTTCCTCTATCTGTATTTTCTCAGCCTGTCCTGTACAGGAGAGAGAATGAATGTAGTGTGCTAGACGTAAGTCAGCAAGTCACGATGAACACACCACACACACAGTGAACAGCCAGATCCAAACAGTAACAAAACAATGAAATAAACCAAAGTAAAAATAAAATGAAATAATAAAATAGCAGCAACAATTTGTATGATTGATGACAGCTTAATAATATCTCCTGTATCTCCTATATCTCCTAAATCTCCTATATCTCCTATATCTTCAGGCTGCCCATGGCCTGGACAGGTATACCCTTCTTTGGGTAAGGAACTGGCTAGAGGGCCGTGCCCAGCGGGTAGTGGTTAATGGAGTTAAGTCCAGCTGGTGACCCATTACAAGTGGTGTTCCCCAGGGGTCGGTACTGAAACCCATCTTGTTTAATATATTCATTGATGACCTAGATGAGGTGATTGAGTGTACCCTCAGTATGTTTGCAGATGACACCAAGCTTGGAGGTGGTGTTGATCTGCCTGAGGGTAAGGTGGCCCTTCAGAGGGATCTGGTTAGGCTGGATTGCTGGGCTGAGGTGAATGGGATGAGGTTCAACAAGGCCAAGTGTCAGGTCCTGCACTTCGGCCACAGTAACCTCATGCAGCATTGGCTTGGGGCCAATTGCCTGGATGACTGTGAAGAGGAAAGGGGCCTCGGGGTGTTTGTCAGTGCTCAGCTGAGCATGAGTCGACAATGTGCCCAGGTGGCCAAGAAGGCTTTCTGGACTGTATAAGAAATAGTGTGGCCAGCAGGAGCAGAGAGGCAATCATCCCCCTGTGCTCAGCCCTGGTGAGGCCGCATCTCAAGTACTGTGTTCAGTTTTGAGCTCTTCTCTACAGGAAAAACATTGAGGCCCTGGAACATGTCCAGAGAAGGGCAACAAAAATGGTGAGGGGTCTGGAGCACAAGGCTTATGCGGAGTGGCTCAGAGATCTGGGATTGTTTAGTCTAGAGAAGAGGATTCTCAAGGCAGACCTCATCGCACTCTGCAACTTCCTGAAGGGTGTCTGTGATGAAGCCTCTTCTCCCAGACAACAAACAGGACCCGAGGAAATGGCCACAAGTTGTACCAGAAGAGGTTTAGATTAAATATAAGAAGGAACTTTTTTTTTTCTCAGAGAGTGGTCAGGCACTGGAATGGCTGCCCAGGGAGGTGGTGGAGTTGCTGTCCCTGGCAGTGTTCAAGAGGCATCTGGAGCTACAAGATATGGTTTACTGGTTTGCAGTAGCTATGGTAATGGAAGGATGGTTGGATTAGATGATCTTGTAGGTCCTTTCCAACCCTGTGATTCTGTGATTTTGGCCCTCAAAGTAGGGGGCGGGTATTGGTGATATAACAGTGGAGGTTGAATCTTCCCAGCAATATTCCATTACCTTTTGTTGCTGTGCTGCAAATGGCAACAGAGAAACAGTCAACAAAATGTTATCTGACATGGAAGTGTGTATGAAGCAAAGATGTGTAATTAAATTCCTCCATGCAGAAAAAGTACCACCCATTGACATTCATCAACACTCGATGAACATTTATGGAAACCAGTGGATGTGAGATCAGTGAGATGCTAGGCAGTGCATTTCAGTAGTAACAATGGTGATGTGAAAGACAAGCTACTTTCCAGAGATTTGTGTGGTTAACACACCGCTATCAGGTCATCTGTACAAATTGGCGGATTGTGACTAAGGCACTGTGCATGGAGCTGAATATCAGCTTCAGAGCACGGGGAATGATACTGCCAGCATAGGAATATCACAGTTTGTTCCAAGTGAGTCCTATGAATACTCACACAGGAACAAGAACAGTAACAGGAAAAACGCTGTATGCAAGTTTGACAGAGCATATTAAACTGAATGCGAGGATGAAGGTGACATTTCCCTGAATACCATTATTACCAGTGATGGGGTTGCTGTGTGAGACAGAGTCAGAACGGCTGTCATTGGTGTGGTGGTCCTCATCAGTTAAGCTAATGTTTATCGTCTCTTGGAATAGAAAAGAGGTGATTCTTTTGGATATCTCAGAACCCAAACAAACCATCAACTCTGACTACCACAGTGCAATGTTGTCTAAAAGAAGGCTCGAACTTCCAGTCTCAGGCCAGAGAAGAAAATAATCTTTTTCTTGAAATATGATAATTCCAGGGTCCATACCACTCGGAGATGATGGAGTAAATTGACAGTCTTGGCTAAACTGTCCTACCACACCCATTTTATAGTCATGATTTGGTGCCTTTTAACTTCCTGTTTTTTGGCCTAATGAAAAATGAGTAGGTGATGAAAAGATGGAAAGATAATGTTGAATTCTCCATAACTGATGGAGGATTTTAACACTTAGAGTTTTGTTTTGTTTTTTTTTGCTTGCTTGCTTGCTTCTTTGCTTGTTTTGTTTCTTGTCTTGCTCCTTAGTGTCCTATTCTTCTATTCATGTATCTGGCTTGAACCTTTTGCAGGCAATAGTATAGAGGGCAACCGATTAATGACAAAGTTAATAACTTAAAAACAAAAGTACACCTGTGTGTAATTAAATTAAACTTGGGGAAAGGTGTAGAGATTAATGCATGCAATCAAACTATGTGCTTTAATCACTTCCACTGTCAGCTATAATTTATGGCAGAGCTTCTTTAATACAATTCACTTTATCTAAATTTTAAAGGAGTAGAAAATAAGTATACTACATTTTGGGGTGGCAGCCAATGCATTTGAAAGATAACAGTACAAAGACAAAAAAAAGTTCAGAACACTTTCAGTTGCTTCTGAAAAACCAATACTAAAATTTTGTGGTTAACCACTAATCACTTGAACATACATAAAGAAATTTGTGGCAAATACTGAACAACTCTCACATCTAGGGAGAATAAACCAGAAGTATCTGTTAGAAATAAGAACTCAGAGTAATTGGGTAACTGATTTCATGTATTTCTTTTTCTTTAAAATGTCTTTACATAGATTCAAGGGAAAACATTTTGGAAATCAGTCATTCGTTTTACAAGGTCATTTTCACAGCACTACCTCTTTAGTTATTTTTCTTCTGGTAGTTTTTGCTGAATCAATCTTTATAATTGTGATATGCTTGCTTGTTTCATAGTTGAGAGTGTCAGGAAAAAAAATTTAAAAAAATGTTGATTTGTATCGTAGATGTCAGTCTTTTAGTGTTCACTTAAATGAACTGCAGCAAAAACAAGCAAAGAAAAATACCGAGTAAAAGATGTAGACATCAGTAATTAATGTCTACATTTGTTTAGCAATATTTATAGATTTTCATTGTCTTTGCATACTTTTTTTTTTTTTTTTTTTTCATTCAGGTGTACACCTGAGCAACCAGTTCTTTATTAGAACTGCCCTTGTCAGAGAGAAAATCTATCACCATTCTTAAATATGCACATTTCTGAAAACAAAGCAAATGTTTATCTGTAGCAGTTTTTCTTTTTGAAAAAAAAATGGAGAGTAAAGTACACATTCTTACAGTTCTTGACCAATAAATAAATAAATAAATAAATAAATAAATATTAGACAACAAAAGAGTAAATTTGAATTAGATATTCAGAGGAAATTCTTTACTCTGAAAGTGGTAGGGCATTGAAAGAGGTTGCCTAGAGAAGCTGTGAATGCTCCAGCCCTGAAAGAATTCAAGGCCAGGTTGGATGGGGCTTTGAGCAGCCTTGATCTTGGATGACTTTGATGGGACCAGCTTCAGAGCAGAAGGTCACAGTGGCCAAACTTTCTCAGCAAACCACCAAGTCTAAAGTGCAAAACCCCTGATGAGGCTGCTCTGACATAGCATGGGTGAAGCCAGGATGGGTGACGAATCCTTCCACACCTACAAAGGCAGCTTCTAGGAGCACAAGTGACCAAGAACACTAGGGACAGGAAGGTTAAACATCTTGGTGCATCAGTTTGTCCCCTAAGTACAGTGTTATCACTCTCTGAGTATAGTGACCCTAGTCATGATATCTACATGACAGAGAGCCAGAGTGCCTGCACCCATCAGAAAGGATACCAAAACCCAGACTGAACTCTGAGGCAAACATGATGTTGTCCAGGTCTTCAGCTCCACAGAGTACCTGAGTCTTTCACTAGCATCGTGTGGCAGCATCGAGAACAGTTATGTGTGGAGCAGGCAGGTGGGTATTTTGCTCAGCCTAGTGGTGAGGCTGCAAGGTGAAATGTACAGTTAAAAGGTATCACAGGGATCAGAAAGAGGGAGCAGAGGAAATACATTCTGCCCTTTCAGAAACAGATTTTTTTTACAGAAGAGAGCATAAGATTCAAGGCAGCCTATATCCCCTCTTTGTCATGCTGAAGCCAAGAACTCAAAGGAAAGGAGTGGATGGAGGGATGTCCCTGCTCAGAGCTGTAAATAAAACACCTACCTACCCATCCCCTGAGTTCCCTCTGTACAATGGGTACAAGAGTCTGGATGTAGCATGCTCACCTGTGTTTAATAACAGCTTACTTACACTGGAGGAATCAACAAAAACATAACAAGAAAAGGCTTCTCCCATTTAGCAAGGCTACATCCTCTAAGTTTCAGAGACAGATATTGGTTGTAGACAACTCTTCCCTGCAGGGAACTGAATAACCAGTATCACAGAATAATAGAATAGAGCCATGGAGTCCCTAGATTTGGAAGGGACCTCTGAAGGCCATCTCATTCAAATTCCCTGCAATGAACAGGGATACCACAGTTAGGTCCAGGGCCTTATCCAGCCTCCCCTTGAAAGTCCCCAGGAATGGGGCATCAACACCACCACTAGGCAACCTTCTCCAGTGCTTCACAATCCTCACTACAAACAATTTTTTTTCCTTAAATCTAACTTAAATTTATCCACCCTGAGCTTGTAGCCATTTCCCCTTGTTCTGTTGCCACAGGCCCTGCTAAGGAGTCTCTTCCCTTCTTTTCTGTTGTTCCCCTTTAGATACTGGAGTGTCACTATCAGTTTACCTTGCAGCCTTGTCTTCTCCCAGCTGAACAGCCCCAACTCACTCAGGCTGTCCTTGTAGGAGATGGGTTCCATCCCTTGGATTGTTTTTGTGGCCCTTCTCTGGACACAGTTCAGCAGATCTTTGTCTCTCCTGTCCTGAGGACTCTAGATCTAGGCACAGGACTCCAGGTGAGGTCTCACAAGCACAGAGTAGGGGGGCACGATCACTTCCCTCAACCTGCTGGCCAAGCCCCCTTTGATGCAGTTCAGAATATGGCTGGCATTCTGGGCAGCAGTGGCAAGTTACTGGTTCATGTCCACCTTCCCATCCAGCAGTGCCATCGGTTCTGTTTCGGCAGGGCTGTGCTAAATCCTTACATCCTCTGGCTTGTATGGAGGTTGCTTTGGAGGTTGTAGTGGAGGTTCATGTCCACCTTCCCATCCATCGGTGCCATCGGATCCATTTTGGCAGGGCTGTGCTAAATCTTTATCCTCCAGCTTGTAATGGAGGTTGCCTTGACTCAGGTGCAAGATTATGCATTTGGATTTGTTGAACCTCATGGGGACCTTCAACCTGCTGCCCTGTGATGTGCTGGAAACACTGCAGCACACTTACAACAAAGAGCCAGGAACATCTGAGGTAAAAGGAGATGGCAACCAAGGGAAAACAAGAAAAAAATACTTCAAAGGAATTAAGGAGTTATTCTCCAAGATGTCAGCCTTGTCTCCCCAGCTGAAGTGCCTCTACATCAACATACACAGCTAGTGAAAGAAATGGGAGGAGTTAGAAGCCACTGTACTACTAGAAAACTATGAGGTAGTTAACATCACCAAAATAATTCCATCAGAATCTAGTGTGACCAGAGTGTGGCTATCAAGAGCTAGCATCAGTTCAGAAGGTACAAGCAAAGAAAGACATTTATATATATATTATATATGTAAATATTATATATATATATATAAAACTAAAAGAAATATTAAGGCATCTATGCAGAGTATAGTGTAATTTAACAGTTTACGATTCTGAAGATATGCCTCCCAAAAGCTTGAACAAGCCTGATTTAGTTTTAATGGATGCATTTTTCATTACAGCTGGCTAAGGAGAAAGGAAACGCTGAAAAGTAACAATAACTATGAGTTATCCTTTAGTTGCACTCATTTCAACATAGCCAGAAATAATTCCACACTTTGAAAATTAAAACTGGACCCCTTTGACTTTTCTTTTCCTTTTTTTTTTTTTTTTTTTTTTTTTTAATGGAACAAAGGAATTTTATACACGGTGGTGGTGCAGTGGTAGGAATGCCGCTTGCAACACTGGTAGGCCCAGGTTCGAATCCTGCTGTGGCGCAAGTGGTAGAAGTGCCGCTCTGCTACATAGGAGGCTCGAATCCCGGGGGTTGGACTCCATGATCTCTAAGGTCCCTTCCAACCCGCACGAGACTGTGAGGCTGTGATACTGTGAAAAATGTGTGGTTATTTTTTCGCTTGTTTTGTTTTACTTTATAAATTATGAAGATGTTTTATGCTATAAAGCATATTTTAAAATAGTCATGATATATGAAAACTCTAAAAATGTGTATTTTGAAACGGTATATTCAAATATTTTGGGCCTCTGTGATTTCAATTAAGGCAGAATTTCACATTACTGCTGTTAGGATTAACCTGGTGACTTCAAAATGTAATGAGATTTCTTAGTACAACTGTTTGCTTTTGAATGTCACATTCTTAATCTCTCTCACACACACACATACACACACACAAAGTTTTTTATTCTTATTATTTTATTATTGTTATTTTTGTGAGTACGTTTTATAAAGTTCATACCAATGCAGAGGAAGGCAATTATTTCCAGAAAGCTTTGGAGACGGCATGGTTTTCTTAATTAATACTTTGCATTAAAAAAAAAAAAAAAAAAAAAAAAGTACCCATTAATCATAAAATTACAAATTTTCTTTGGCAAATCCTACATTGACATAAATGTGCAATTGTGCACTTTGTGCTGAGTGTGCCTGCTCTTATCACTGCTGGGACCATCTACTCTCTCAGAGCTGTCATAGCACAGAGGTTACTCAAGATAAATCACTTAACAGCATCTGCAGGCCCTTCCAGAGTAACAGATTAGATACAGTATATGCAGGCTAACACAGAGTGAAAGAGACTGACTGAATACTCTGGAATCTAAATCAGTTGCATCCTCCACCCCATTTAAAGCTCAGACTTGGCAAAGTGTCACAGAAACTGGTGAAGATCATTCTTCAGTAAGGTCAATGCAGTCAGGAGTAGGATGTATTGAGCCAGCATTGTAAATACATTTTTGTCATGGAGGATTTTTTGTTGTTGTTGTTGGTAGAGGTGGTGTTTTTTCTTTTTTTTCCCTTTTTTCTGTTTTTGTTTTTGTTTTTTGTTTTTTGGTTTTTTTTTCCCCTTTTTTGCTGCTGTTTTATTTTTCTGACAGGTTAATTTTTTATTCCGCTTTCACACTTACACAGTATGGCTGAGAAGCCCTTCCTGTGCATGGTCTTTTCTCTAGGTGGGAGGAAATGCTACTAGACAGTCCCAAACTGAATTTCAAATAATTCTTTGATGTTTAGAGTCCTAAATAAAGTGAAATTAACTCTGTTGATAAATATTTCATTGCTGGTTCAAGATGAGTAAAATAAAATTAACTCTATACAAATGAAATTCACAAACACAAAAGCCAAACCTCAGCTAAGTATTTAGTAAGAAGGAGAAAATAATACAAAATATATTTTTGCTCAGAAAGATACAGGGATGCCAGTCAAAATGATGCCATATCTTTCCCATCTTATCAACAATATGAAGAAAATTTGATAGTATACATTGCAAGTGCTCTGTTTCTATTTTATATATATATATATATATAAATCCCCTATATATATTTATATATATATATATATTTATATTATTATTATTATATATTATATTATTATTATTATATTATATATTTATATATATATATTTATATCTCCTATATATATTATATAGGATGTCAGAGAAGAGATCAACATAGCTTTTCATTTACTGTCAGACATGGTAAGAAAAAGGAATTTTATCAACAAGATTATAATTTGACACACATAGGATTACTACACCAGTAATTTCAACTTTCTTCAAATCAGTCATCTATGAAGAATTTCCAGAATTCTCAGTTTTTTTAAAGTCACTTTTTTTACTTAACATTTAATTACTGTATAAATTACAGATGTTGTAAAACTAAACAGTTTTAGTCAAAATAACGTGGTTCGGGAAATATTGTGACAGAAAATACAGTTGTGGAGAACTTTCCATCTGTGTATGGAGAGAAAGTAGAGATGCAGAGAAAAAGTTTCAGTCTACAACAAGAGGCAATGTACATTTGAGTAGTGGAGGGCTGAGGTGAAGGAATCACGGTGACTGACATAGGGAGAAACGTTAACATGAAATAGGAAGATGAAGGGGAATGTTTAGCATAATAATGATAGTAGGTGTAATGACTTTTTTCATATGGTAAGAGATATTCCTTTTTCTGTATCAAAGTACTTATGCAGCACAACATCCAAAGATTTGTACAGATATTAAATTTTTATTTCTATGAAATACATAATTGCATTAATTATCGATAACTTCTCTTGAAGAAGTAGGAGCTGATTATTCTGCCTTCATCATCAAATGCAATCAGACGTTTTCTGAAAACTACAACAAAACCCATCTTTAACTGGCACTGAGAGAACTAACAAAATCAATTGAAAACAACTTGTAATAAGCCACCTTCTGGAGGACAATCAGCATTTATTGCCATCTAGTCTTTTCATTCTTAATATGAAACAGAAAGATTCACTCTTTAATTTGTGGTTTGTATTCACTTTGTGGCTTTATTTTCTGTCTCAACTTCTAATTCAATTAGAAACTTCAGAAGCACAAAATGACAAAATGCAAGGGTTCAGAAAAGACAGCAGTAGTCATATTTGGGCCTTGAAAATAGTTTAGTAATTCAAGATTCCACGTAGATCCCATACACAGCCTTTTCCTCATTCACCGGGTGAGTCACATAGACATAAACGGAGATTAAGTTCATCAAGCCGGACCTGCCTTTCATGAACCCATGTTAGCTAGGACCAGTTCCCCAGTTATCTTGCAAATGCCATGTGATCAAACTGAAGAGGATTTGCTCAATAAACTTCCCCAATACCAAGATCAAGCTGACAGGCTAATAGTTCCCTAGGTCCTCTCTGAACATACTTGTATGTAGGCATCACACTACCTGGTGTCCAGTGATCTGAGACCTACCCTGATGACTAGAACTTGTGATGCTACAATTTTGTTGGTTATTTTGCTGTTTGATTTTTTTATTTCTTTCTTTTTTCTCTCAAAATAGCAGAATAACCTATGTCACTTCAGACCTGGCCTGTTGAAACTCATACAGTTTACCCTGGCCCATCAGTACAGTCTATTTAGGTCCCTCTGTATTGCCTTTCTACTCTACAACACTCATTCCCATCTTGATGCTGTTGGCAAACTTACTGAGAGTGCACTCTATCCCCTCATTAAGATCATTAATAAAGATGTTGAATATCAGTAGCTGCAGTACTGGGTACAGAACTCGTGACTGGCTGCAAAATGGATTTAACTTCATCTGCCACAACTCTTCGGGCCTAACCATCCAACCAGTGTTTCACCCAGCAGAGCATATACTCATCCAAACCATGCATAGCCAGCTTCTGCACGAGGATGTTGTGAGAAACAGGGTCAAAGAAAGACCTTAATGAAGTCCAGGTAGACCACACTGGCAGCCTTACCCTCATCCACTAAGCAGGTCACCTTGTCAGAGAATAAAACTGGGTTTGTCACAAAGGATTAACCATGCATAATCCAAATGCGTGATTGGGCCTGATCTCCTGGTTGACCTTTAATTGCTCCATGATGGCTTCCAAGATTATCCATTCCATAACTTCCC
Organism: Coturnix japonica; assembly: GCF_054131305.1. Classification (NCBI taxonomy): domain Eukaryota; kingdom Metazoa; phylum Chordata; class Aves; order Galliformes; family Phasianidae; genus Coturnix; species Coturnix japonica. The sequence goes on from NC_140702.1 coordinate 45,185,607, forward strand.
TGGCACCAATGTAAGACTGTAAATTTGCACAATCTCACATGTTTCTCTGAGTGAGAATGAGAAATCAATGTACTGTCATTCCAGAAAAACATACTATCACTCCTTATTATTAAGGTAATAATTCACAGAGTTACCTTATTTTGTTTCTCTTTTTGTTATTTTCTGCAATTAGCTGTATTTTTCTAATTTCCTTTTCCTTGCTTTCTCTTCCCTCCGAGTATAAATTCCCTGTTCTTTGCATGCACTCTTTATCCTAGCTTAAATTTCTGTCCTGTTTTTGCCTCAGATCTGTCTAGCTTAATATGTTGCTGTCTGTTCTCAGAAACTAAGTGCTCTGGAATACTCAGTAAACCAAATATCATCCATGTTGCCCATCTGACCACATGTCTGTAATGTGCGTTAAATGCTTCTGCCAGCATTCACATAGGTGAATTTTGAAACAAGCATCCCTTGTATAGCAGCATGCACACCTTTATTCATACGTTACCATCTGCTCTAGCTTTAACTGAGATTGATGATGTCCTTCTGACACTTGCAGACTTAAAAATATCTTCTAGCGTTAAAATTCCAGAGCTTTTAGATGCTTAAGCATCATGATGCTCTAAAACACACATAAAAGACAACTATATTTGTGCAGTAAATAGATTAAGAAATTCAGATAATTTCTTAATTCAGAGGATTTCCAGGCTCTCATTCATTATACTAAAAAAAAAAAAAAAAAAATTCCTACCTACAGAATTGTGAGTTTTATAAAATACTACATTTTGTGGCTGAACCGTTGCTCTTATATGCCCGTTAAAACAAGTTAAGATATGAAGAAAAGACAATCTAAACAGTGGTTTTATATTCTATTCTTCCAATGTAAACTCTTTTTCTCATCATTTAAAAACAAAACAAAACAAAACAAAACAAAAAACAAAACAAAGAAACAAAAAATAACCTTGATTTTTTTTTTTCCTGCTTTTTTAAAAAATTTTTACTAATCTACTTTTGCTTAAAGAATATTAGCTCTTTTGAATGTTGAACTATATCAGATTTTAAACTGAGTTGCAGTGCTCCTTGAATGGTGGGAACAAAGACCAAAAGTTCTTTGAGCCCTAATGCCTACCATTCAGACAAATATTGAGTAGGAAAAGGACAGGATGGAAGTGGATGTCATGACTCCAGTTCTCTCAAGAAATCTCAAGAGGTGTTCTGAACAACAGAAGCATGCCTTAGAAATGATTTGGAAATCACTTAAAATAAATAAATAAATAAATAAAAGCTACTTTCAGTGTAAAGTGAGACGAGGAAGTAATTAAAATAGGATAAGAATTAGATTTGTTAAACTTTCATACTGTGAACTCCTTTAAAATAATAGAATAAGGAAACAATGTTTGAAGTGCATATTCTTACTTACATTGTTCTTCCCTCTTTTTCATATATAATTGCGGGAAATCATTCTTCAGCAAGTTGGCTGCAGATATCTTTAGATAAGACATTGGTTCAGGAAACTGAAATCAAATATCACCAATAGATGTAGCTATTGGAGAAAATTGGAATAACTAATTCTGCATTATAGGCTTGAAAACATATTCTCTTTATCACATGAGAAGTCTATCCTGCTCTTGAAAACTTCTGTAGTGGCAGAAAATAGGTGTGCTACCCTCCTTCATCCAATTTAAAAAAAAAAAAAATTAAAAAAATGCCCATTTGGAAGTTGGAAGTTGTTGTATAGTTTTAAATTAGTCTTCAGCACATGAACTCCTTTCCTTTTCTTTTCTTTTCTTTTCTTTTCTTTTCTTTTCTTTTCTTTTCTTTTCTTTTCTTTTCTTTTCTTTTCTTTTCTTTTCTTTTCTTTTCTTTTCTTTTCTTTTCTTTCCTTTCCTTTCCTTTTCCTTTTCCTTTTCCTTTTCCTTTTCCTTTTCCTTTTCCTTTTCCTTTTCCTTTTCCTTTTCCTTTTCCTTTTCCTTTTCCTTTTCCTTTTCCTTTTCCTTTTCCTTTTCCTTTCCTTTCCTTTCCTTTCCTTTCCTTTCCTTCTTTTTTTCCTTTTCTTTTTCTGTTCTTTTGCTGATGAAAAAAAAAAGAAAGCTTGGAGTTGGAAAATTGTAACTGCAGTGACAGCTTCTGAAGGAGGAAAATCTAAACACATCTTGAAATGATTTATGTCACTGAATTTAAGACTGGTTTTTGTGATGAAAGATTTAGTAACTATTATTTTGAACTAGCTCTTTACCTGCATTTTTACTGAGTCCATTTTCTGTAAAAATTTTAAAGCAGCATTTATAATATTTTGCAAATATTTTTTAAACATTCAAACATATTTTTTTTCCTAAAATATAGTTTCTCACCAAACAGATTTTAGTCACAGTACTTTGAAAATACTTCTTGAGTAACCTGAATCATTTTATCTAACCACATGATAAATTAATTTTAATATAACTTCTCTGTTCATACCAGTCATGCACTTGACACTTAACTCTGATGATAATAATAGGTTAAGATTCCACATAAATTCTTCTTTTCTCAAAATATAAGTAAACACAGTACCATCCCAATTGCACATTTTATTAATTTTTACCATCTTTTGAGTAGAGTGAATATAGAATAGAACTTAAATTAAGGTGGCATATTACAGTCATCTCAGTGACCAAATAATAAACATTAATGAAAAAAAAAAAAAGTTCTAATGTTGACAGACTTATAATTAAGAAATGAGACAAAGCGTTTGAAAAATAAGTCTTTTAAGAGGTCAGAAATCTATTTCAATGATTCTGTAGTAAGAAGCTTTAGTTTACACCAGTATTTTATATTTCTGACTTTCATAAGTCCTTGAGCTTGATGGTAGAGAGCATGTCTCCTGCAAGTAAGCCTGCTACTTTGATTTATGAAAATGTTGTGGAAATAAAAAAAAAAAAAAAAAAAAAAAAAAAAAAAAGAAAGAGAGAGAAGCTGTGCACCTGGTAGGATGATACACAGCAGTGTAAATGTAGGGGGACAAGCCAAATATCTTGAAGTATACATCATGCTCTGAAATAAACAATCTTCCTTTTTCTCTTGCAGGTCAAAAAATACAGCACAGAATCACCTCATTCACATCCTCAGCACACCCGCAGTACTTTAAATGTAACTCCAGTTCAGTGAGACTGACTTTGCAGAGATAACATCATTATTGTGTGTTGGATTTCAAGTATTAATTCATATTGTATGTTGGAGCATGGATGTTCATATTGTGTATTGGACTTTATTTTTAAATAATTGATAAAATATCCATAGAAATGAAAATTAGAGTTTTGTATGAACAACTTCAGGTAAAGCAAGAATAAAGCCTGTGTGACACCTTGCTGATGAATAGGCTTTGTTCCAGCTGTAAGCCTTGGGGGAAATTTCAACCTCAGCAAGCAGATGATGAATGGTCAATGTCATCTGATTGTTTTTGTATGTGAAAGATCAAAATTGTAAGGAGCAGTTCAGGAGTGAACTACAAAATTGTTATCAGAAATACATTTTCAAGAAAGTAAATATTCACTGAGTACCAGGGAGACCTCTTTACCCCTTTTCTCTATGGTGAGGCACTCAGCCAACCTGCTAACCTATTGATCTTAAGTGATTTAAATAGCTTAGAACAGTAATGTATATATATTATCAGGTGCACCTGCTCATGTTTTAAAAGGTGCCATCTGGTTCCTTCTTATGGGACAGAACAACATAGTTCCCTTCAGATTGAATACACTAACTTGGGTGGTGTGTTTTGAAAGGAGACGTGTCTAGTTCTTAAGGTCAAAATATTGAGGTGACAAAATTCACTAGTGAGTGAAAAGATCTCTTGATCTTAACATACAATGAATACATGGGTTCATAGATAACTTTTAGAAACTGGGTCAGACGAAATTCCCAGTGAGATATCCTGATGTGATGACAAGGAAGTGTGGGACTGGTACACAGTGTAGATTTGGCTCTTAGCCTCTTTGGGGTAAGAGACTGAAGTAATCTAACCAAGCTCAGGTTTAATGATCTCTTGATGCTTTAGCTTTCCTTTGGCAAAAAATTAGTCTTTTATTTCTATAATAAATCACTATGAATCTGATATTACCTCATGTATCGTTTTGCTGTTAGGTATTCAAAGAACCTGAGCTGTAAAACACCATCTCTCTGCTTTCCCCAAGCTACAGGTAGGTTTCTCTAATTCCCTATCATAAATACTTGGCAGAACATGCAAAACACACCTGCCTTCTCCAAAGGAATAAAAAATCCATGATAGATATTTGGGGACTGAAATAAGACCTGCTGATGATTTTTTTAATTTTGTTGGTAAAGTCAGCTGAAGTTCAGTATGGGAACAGGAAAAGTATGAATTAAGTAATCACTCAAAAAAAAAAAAAAAAAAAAGTAAGAATAATAGAGAAACTTCCCTCGTCTTACTCAGTAACTTCATTAATTCATTATTGCACATCTCCTGTGAAGATAGGCTGAGGGAGCTAGGACTGCTCAGTCTGGAGAAGAGAAGGCAAGAGAGACACATCATTACAGATTTTTAGTACTTAAAAGAAGCTTACAAACAAGAGGAAGACTGACTTCTTACATAGTCTGAGAGTGATAGAACAGGGCAAATTATTTAAACTAAGAAAGGAGATGTATAGATTAGAGGTTAGGAGAAAAAAAATCACTCACAGGGTGTTGAGGTGCTGGCACAGGCTGCCCAGTAAAAGCTGTGGATGCCCCATACCTGGAGGTCTTCTAGGCCATGTTCATGGGGCTCTGGGCATTCTGATCTAGTGGGTAACAATCCCAGTCATAGTATTGGAGTTGCAAGTAGATGATCTTTAAGGTCCCTTTCACATCAAGGCATTCCATGATTCTGTGTTTCTTTTTTTACTATTGTGAAAGGCAGAATGATGATGTCTAAAAATCTTAGTCAGCCCTCATCTCCCCCACTAAATTCTTGAAGGGTAAGGATGATGATACATCTATTCTTGAGCTGCTTTTATATTGTGTCTATTTCAAGCCGGTTCGCAGAAGTAAGAAACTTTCAAAGAAGTGCCAGTACTGTGGTTGAAGAATATCTGTCCAATCTGAGTCACACTTGGGAGAGGTCATATTTATTGGCATACTTGAAGTGTGACTGTGTAGAAGAATGTTTATCTTATGTCCTTTTTTCTCAATCTGGTGCAGAATCACTCGAAAGTCATGTCACAGAGAGATGAAAAACTGGCCAGTATTAATATAAAGATGAGCAGGGTTATGAAGTAGGCACTGGAAACATATTTTAAACAAACAAGAGATAACATTTGACATGCATTTCACCAGCCAAGATTCTGAGGTGAATTTCACTATTCGAATCCAAACACTCTGTACCTTGTGTAGCAAACTATTCACATGAGGTAACGGTGAACAATGAATATATAGAATTCACTGCCATTAAAGCATTAAGATTGTCCAGTGGTTTATTTCAAACTGGAATGCACTATAGAAGCAGCTGTATGTCTGAAGGAGCCTTAACAGATAAAGGATGGTAATAAACTTGTTTGTACTAAAAGCATAATTTATTTTAAAAGTAAGCCATCTATTCTATAAAGATCTGCCAAATTCATACTAAAGTGATTACTATTTCTAAGTAATTTTATTTCATGTGAAATAAAATATATTCAATGAGGATGGAGATTTAAAAATGCATTTAAATAATTTATTTCTTTATATTTCTTTTTTTCTTTACATATAATTTAATTTATTCATAGTTTGTAATTATTTTATTTTGTTTTTAAACCAGTAACTTGATTTTTAAAATTTACACCTGCTTACAATTAAATATGTATCAAATATCAAATTGGAACTGCACAAACACCTGAGATATTAATATCCAGCACAGAAACCTAATATGAATTAACACGAATAAAATGAGTCTGGTATAGGTAACAGGGATTAGCTGTTGTTATCTGGCTATCAGACTGACAAATGACCGATAAAATATTGACTATAAAAATATTTTTAAATTTGCCACGTGTGCAAAAAATGAATTTTAAACACTGTGATCTGTGAAACAGAGTGCAAAGAATGGGGATCTGAACAAATATTAGACATAAACAATTTCTGAAAAACTCATCATTTTCCAAGAATACTAACTGCAGTACAAGAGAACTGGTGTGAGATTTATCCTTGGGTAATGTATTTGTACATGTTCCCAAGTCGAATGGAGATGAAAAATTACTGGGCTGCCCTCTATAAAATGAGCATGGTAAGATAGGGTGGGGATAGAACAGATAACAGTACAACTGGCTATTCAGTGCTACGTATTCAATTGCAAAATATCATTCTGACTCAGTAATTCTGAGTTTTCAAATTACAACCCACCCAGAAATCTAGCATATAATGAGGCAACTTGTGAAAAAATTCATCTAAAAATGTTGCTTCTTAAAAGAATAGTTAGTCAGAGGAAAAATCATTCTCTCATTTAGCTGTGTTTGAAATAAATATGACTAAGAAGGAGTTGTGTTAAAAAAAAACAAAAAACACAAGTAAATGAGTAAACAAGAGATGAAGGCAGGGAAATTTATTGTGGATAGTCAAATGTACTTTTCATACTAATACTATTTAGAATGATTCATCTAAATCAAGACAGTCTCTGAGAACTCTTCCTTTCCCAAGTTGCCGTGCATAATAACATCAGCATCTTACAGGAAACATAAATCTATTAAAATGATTTATTTATTTATTTATTTATTTATTTATTTATTTATTTATTTATTTATTTATTTATTTATTTTTCCTTCCTTTGACTAGAGAAGATTTTCAAACAAAGACACTGATATTAGGGAACCTGAGGTACATAGCCCAGGAAGTAATAGCACATAAATACTTCAGTTTTTTACTGTTCAGTTCTATCTCTTCAACTCCCAGAACATTACATTAACTGAATTTTGAACTGTTATGTTTTAAAAATTGTGAGACACTTACAACTTGCCCAAAATGAATTAATGAGTTTGTGAAAGATCTTGAGACATATCTTAAAATACTAAGTTTAAATGCCATTTAGGTGCCATTATGCCGTGTACTCTTTCAGAGATATTTCATGTCATTATTAAGACTGGTAAATCTTCATTTTAGGAATGAGTTGAGTAATTCATTGGGGGAAAAAAAAAATAAAATAAAATAAAAAAAAAACAAAACCAACAACTAGGCATTATTATAATAACTTGTCAGTTATGGGGAATAAAATTAATTCCTTACTCTATAAGTATCTCCTATCTAAAGAACTTTTCCAGCAATCTATAAATATTTTCTGGTTTAATGAAGACACCAGTGTTTCTAAGCAAGGAGTTCAGAAGCTTATTGGAAATCCAAGATAGCTAACCTTGAAATATTTTACATTAGACAACTGAAGGGATGTCACCTCAGATTCATTATTTGTTTGCATGTTTTGTTGTTGTTTTATTTTGTTTTTAATACTTTTTGTTTGTTTTTAGCTAATTTATTTATTAATTTATTTGGTGGTGGTAGTGAAAAGTGTTCAATTTTAAAATATATATACATCTCAAAAAATTCAGTAGTTATACAACGAATACTGTAGATTCTGTAAATTGTCTAGGAAACATTTCTTTGAAAAGATGCTTGATAAATAGATCCACAGTGCAGCACTTTGGTAAGCAAGGAGATTATTTAAGTCATGGTGTTTGCAGCTTTCTCATATGACTGCAAAAATACCTTCTCACCCAGCAGTAAGAAAGAAAACACTTGAGAAATGAAAGTAGAAGCTCTTGTAAGTATGTCATTTTCTTCTGACTCAATAATAGTTTTAAGTGGAGTGCCTACGTATGGTTATTGCTAATTCCTCAGGAGTCATTCAGTTTATTGTTAAAGAATTCTGTGTCTTTTAATCTGACATTATCCCTGGGGGAGTTTTAGAGAGTCAATTTAAGAAGAAAAAACTGTACCACACCTGAGCAAATGGAGGCTGGTATGACTCAGAAGTTACTCTGCTTCAGGAACACTTCCAACATGGTGTAATCTTTAAATTAATTTCAAATCCATTGGTAATATTTACAATAACAGTTCATATTAATAAAACCATGTCTTTCTAATCAATGAGAAAATATTTGTTTGAGATGAAGGGTTCTTTTCTCTTTTCTTCCCTTTCCTTCCCTCCCCTTTCCTTCCATCTTCTTCCCATTCTTCACCCCTTCTTCATATTCTAGGATAAAAATCCTATCTTCACAGTGCCTTTTCATTTATTATTTGGAAGTATTGCTGAGAATTTTGATATAGTATTTGTATATCAAAATTTGTAGTTCAACTTATTTAATTAATCATGCCCTATGACAATAAGAAAAACAAAGTAGCTTTCAATTTGTTTGTTTGTTTTTCTTAAAGCTACTTTAATTACTGCGATGGTTAAAAAAAATTAATAATGGAAAGAAGGAAAGCATGTATGTTAATCATACTATAGTTGGGCACTTTCTTTGTTCTTATTTTTTTTAGATTTAGCATTTTTCATTATAAGTTTTTGTTGTTGTTGTTTGTTTCAGTTTATTTGTTTGTTTTACAGTGAGAAGCTCTCATTAATTTCCCCCTCTGGTTTTAATGGTGTCTTCTTATCTAAATCTCCTGAATTTGGATTACAATTTACTTTTTTAGTCTTGCACATACCATATCATTTTAAACATTAATGGGGATAGAATAAGAATGTATAGGTTGTTAAAATGAAATATAATAAATGTGGTATTATCTTTGGTTGCCATAGTAACTACCCATCTGCCTAAAATATTTTAAAAGTAATGATTCAGTATTTCCTCTTCTGAGAATCAAGATTTCTGATTCATAAATACCAAAGTAATCTGTTTTTCCTTTTATTTATATTTATTTATTTATTTATTTATTTTAAATGAATATATACAGATAAATTTTATGTAGAAATATGTGTATATTTTTCTGTTACTATTTCAAAAACTCATACAGGAAATAACATTTGACACAATTTCTCTTCATGTCTGCATGTTAATTTAATTTAATTTTATTTTTTAAATAACATATGGAATCATAAACCAAATGAATGCTGTAAAGATTAGTAATAATTTTAGTGTTTTTACCATCAGAAATGTTCTGTTCTAATCATAAATATCATTACAGAAGTGAAACTATTCTACTACAGATTGTTCAGAAAGTCACCAGAAATGCAATTTATGAGTCTCATTTTTTCTGCCTGGTAGCTCTAGCAGTTCTTGTAGGTCAATTAGTTTTATTGTTTCCATTCTTACAACCCTCTCAACTCTTCGCGTAGTTCAGCTAGTGGCATAATTCCCTCCTAATCAGTAAACAAGGCAAGTTAGTAGCTGCAAAACTAGAGAGTCTATTTTTTTAAATGAGATGTAAGGACATTTTTGTAATCTCTCTTGGTAATTTGTGATATTTTGCAGAACATGTTTTAAGCTTGGGAACTCTGAACCATTTTCCTGAGGCTTTGCTTGCTGAAACTGCAATTAATACTGAATTTTATTTAACATTTTGTAAACTTTTACTGAATTAAAGTATACAAAATGTTTTCATAATTTACAAGTTTGGATATATGTGTCCTGATTTCCAGGTTCCGGGTGTCATACATCTGATTAACTCTTCTTGTAAACAGTAATGATCAGATTTCACTGTTTAGCTTCACAACTGTCTTAAAGTTCCTTGGTGGTTTTTTTGTTTGTTTGTTTGTTAGTTTGTTTAATTTTATGTTGAATCAATAATCTTTCTTTCTTTAGAGTACAAGATTATTCCTACAACAAGTCTTATCCTCTACACCTCAGCCCAAATTCAGCATTTACAGACAAAACTTGTCTAGCTACCAGACTGAATTACTGCAGTGTCTGAGTATCTGCAATTGTTCAGATATCAAAGTGCTTAAAGAATTTTAAGCATAAATTTTAAAATAAATATGAAATATGTCTTCAGATTAAGTGTTTGGTTTGGTTTTGTTTGGTTTCGTTTGTTTGTTTTTTAATGCTGTGCATTTTGGATAGATTTTCTTTCACTGTTAGAGCATGCTTTTGAGATGGAGAGGGAAAATCTTCCCCGTTATACTGATACAAGTTAAAACGCTTAGCTATCCAGAGAAATTGAACTGCATTAAAAGTTACACATAATTCAGACAGAGACATAGCTCACCTGCAGATTTTAAACTTCAGATATTACTCCTGCAATTCCATTTGCAAATTGTATAGTTCCATGCTAAAGCCAATAAGCATGATTGATTTACATTTTTTTTTTTAATTGTTAAAAATATCTATATTTTACCTCAGAGTATGTGCTAAATTGGTGATGTCAGAAGGGACTTTTTGTTATGCATTCCTTGGAGACTAAAAGGGCTAACAAATCTGTTAACACATTTCCTAAGCATCTCACTGTAAAAGAGGTCTCTAATCATTCATGCATTCATTTTCCTTTCCACATTTTTCCTTCTATATTTCTGTAATATTCTAAAAGTAAGTCTGTGAAACAGATATCTTAATAGTATTCCTCCCAGTGACACACATAAAAGCAACTCCGTCACAATCAAAGATTTCCCTCACTTTTAAAGAATAAGATCACGATATTGTTGCTTAGGTTCTTCCTGTTGTCCTTCTCAGCACCTGAACTTTCACTATTACCGTTCTTCACTCCATTTGTACAGTATATACATAAAATTTTATTTTATTTTATTTCTTATCCATCACTCCCTTCTCCCATCTCTTTTCTTTTAATCAGCATAGTATTGGTCATATAAAAAGGTCAAATAAGAAAAATTGCAAATTCCAAATCAGAGATGAAAATGATATTGTCATAGTGAACTGATAAATAATTATAGCATTTCTTCATCTGAAATTGTCAGTAATATCTTTTTCCTGCAAATTGTGGCTTAAGATATTTTAAATTTGTAGTACAAGCAGTCCTTTTCAGACTGTCTGAAGATTTCCCCCGCAGATAATGACATGCTATTCATCTACTGAAAAGTAAAGGAGTATTTTTTGTATTATTATTATTTTTATTCCTTAAAACACTATGGCCCTCTGATTACTAACCACTCCCGGTATTTAGGCAGCAATGACATTGAGTAAAAAAACTGAGAGAGCTATCGTGAGATTTTCAGGGTACTGGGGTGGTTACCTTATGGAGTGAAAGCTCTGGTAGCTGATCTCCTCAGTAGCAGGGATAGATACTGAGGGGAGAAGAAAAACTCACATGACAAGACATGGCTAAGAGGCCTGAAATGACCGGGGGTCCATCTGTCTCAAAAGGGGAGAAAGATTCTGTCCCATAATACCTCAGAGTTCATTGAGAGGACTTTAAATTTGACTTGAAGGAGGAAGGAAAAAAAATCAAGATTGCTAGAGATGAGCCAAAAGATAGCATTCCTAAATTATCAGTGAAACCAATAGACGAGTGCTTCTATACTAATGCACACAGCATGGGGAACAAGGAGGAAGATCTGGAAGCCACGGTGCAGCAGTAAAGCAGTGACTAAGCTGCCATCACTGAAATATGATGTGATTCCATCCTCATGAATGGAGTGCTACGATGGAGGTCTAACAGCTCTTTAGAAAGGATAGACAAGGAAGGAGAGGTGGTGGTGTGACTATGTTAGAGATGTTTTGATGTTGTAAAGCTCATAATTTTCAAAAAATAATGATATGACAGACTGTAGATAAAAGGAAAATGCCTATTTTTTATCATTTTAATCTACTAGATCACAGTTTTGATGATCATGCAAATGAGAATGTTTTGTGTTCTGCTTCCATAGTGAGTGAAAGGAAACAAAATGAGCAGTTTTGTATTAAATATTCAGTGGCAGATTATTTATTTTTTGGGATTTAGGAATGCTATCTTTCATCTCATCTCTAGCAATCTTGATATTTTTCCTTCCTTCTTCAAGTCAAATTTATAATAATTTGTATTTATAATTTGTATTTATAATAATCTCACTGAAATTGGGAAAAAGACAACTCATGTTGAATATTTTTGTGGTTATTAGAGTAAAACACTCTCTTTACCTGTTTATAACATCTTATCTTTTGAAATTCTTGGAATAAAATAACTAGTATTAATGTAAGAAATTACACATCCTTCCAAAACAATAAGTTTACTGACATAACTTGTAGTAATAAAAAAGAAGTACCAAGGTAGCTAAACCTCACAGAACATACTGCACAAGTTTGCTTTGTAGGTCTCTGAAAATCTTGATATCATTAGTGAACTAGTTTTGTCAGTATTCCATATCACAACATCAGGCTACAGACTGTTTGGGTACAGAGGCACAGTGCACTGTGGAGCTGTGTTTCCTGATTTCTCTAGCAGTCTCACATGAATTCTGACCCTATGAGAGGAAGACACACTGAGATGTACTGCATTTCCCAAGAGCCTCCATATGATTTCTGATTCCAGGAGACAGGGGAAGAGCTCTCTTGACTTTTCTGGGAGGCGTGCCATGGAGGGCCTGCCAATAAAGAGCTGAACCGACTCTTTCTCTCCTCTGTTTTTATTTTTGGTTCCTTTTGAATAATTTATTAATTATTTTGAATAATTTAATAAGTATTTTGTATTATCTCACATTCTTTTTAATAAATGAATTTATCCTATCTCAGTCAGGGCTTTTCCCTCTTCTTCCCCTTACTTTCTCCTGAGGAGGGAGAGGGGTGTTGCATTATTAACTTTCAAATTGTGATGATTAGAGAACAAAAATTAAGTATCATTAGCATAATGAGTGTTTTGACCGTCCGTTTTCACAATCACCTGTGAAGTTTGTTTGTTTGTTTGTTTGTTTGCTTTTTGTTCTGTTCTTTCCCAAAGGAAAGGAAACAAAGAATAATAAGAACAGCAAATCAGAGTGAACTATACTGTGTTATTTTTGAATAATTCATTTGTATGCATATGCCTGCAGGGACTTTGTAATTACTTTAGACAGAACAGTTTTTACTGTATAAAAATTCTTGAGCCATTAGGCAAACATCTTGCAGAGTTTGACCAGTGAATAGTAATTTTTTCAAACTCTTAATTACTGGTACAAGAACATCCTAACCTGTGCATGTCATCAACCATATCAGAAAATGCTCTGTAGTATCACAGCTAAGTATTTCATTACAGGAATGAACTGGAAAATGCTACACATAGGAAATAATATAGGTAGGAAATAATGATTGAGATATCTATCATGTGAGACTAGCTAGCTGTTTGTTTATTTCTTTTGTGAAACTTGTTAGGAATTTTGACAACTATGTCTATATGATCTATATCTGTGTGTTCCTTCCATTAAAAATAATACATAATTCTGAATATATTTATTTTGAGTATATCTCTTAGAATAAATTTAAAAGCTGTGTTCAATTTAAAACTGAAACAATTGTTTTAACAATTTCTTTCCATAAGCAGTAATTAGATATTAGAGAATGTTCTGTAACTGTTCTATAGTTTCGTCCATCCCTACTGGAAGTAGTTATGTACATCACCAGAAAAAAATTCTGAAGAAGTAAGTCTTCTAAATCCTTTGGAGTTATATTAGCAAAGAATCTAACTTGAAGAATTCATTTTTAGTACCTTGCAAATCTAGTAAAATCTCCTATTTTTTATTTTGTTACAAGAATATAAATCCCTTGTTCTTTATCTATAGATGCTTTCTTTTCTTTTTTTTTTCTACACTTCCTTTTTTTCTGTGAATCTTCACAGTTCAATGACCAAGATCTATCAGTAATGTATGAGAATTATAGTAAAAACTTAAGTTAAAGTACTTAGTTTTTCATTTAGCCTTGATGTATTTGCCAATTAACCTGACTTATCCTGGGACCTCAACTGTCCGAGGGAGACACAAACATGGATGCCACGATGTCTTCTCTCAATTTATTGCTGCGTCACACACCTCATATACCATCCTAAATCCCACTACGCAAAACCCGATACATGCGAGACAACCTATACACACACCTACCTAAACCCCCCGCCCACTAACTCTTAACCTACGGGCCTAACTCAGCTATTCTAGGACACTCCATCTACTCAGAACTACTGTATGCACTCATAAATCCTTACAAAGACAACTTAGCACCCCAACAAGCCTTCAAAACATTATTTCTGTTATGTTCTTGCAGTACAGTATTCTCAAAGAATATTCAAAAATAAGCAGTAGCATGGAGAAAACACTGAAGTAAGTGAAAATTTCAATCACATCCAGAGAAAAAAAATGTACTGTACACCTTCTAAGCTCAACGGGGCTTGAATAAAAAATAAAATAGAATAAAATAAATATTTGTGATAAATTATGCAAGTGTGTATTCCCTGATAAATGAATGAGGCCACATGAAAAATAAGTATCATGTCAACAATCTGCACCCTGGAGCCATATTTGAAATATTTGCATATTTGAAAACTGATCTTTTCTGGTTCATGTTGGAATTAGGAATACCGTTTATCTAATAAGAAGGGGTAAGAGAAACATTTGAATCTGAGATAGAGAGGAAGTAAGTAGTTTTGATGATATATTCCTTCAATAAATCAATGCATTGGATTATCTTGTATCATTTCTGGTACCCATTAGTTGAATATAAATACAGTCTATCTCTTTGCATTAAACATATAATGTATTGTTTATACAAAGACTTTGTAACAACAGTTTATAGACATAAGAGATTAAACTTCTGTAAACTCTATAATGTACTCCCTAATATCTTCATTCTCAAAAACAAGCAAAATAATTGCCCACATCGTTTTACATCTCATAATAATGTAGCACAAATTCTAGGTACAAGATATTCTTTTCTTGTTCACAGTAATAAATTGTACATGACCTTATAGCTTACTTCATATACCTGAAAGGTGATTGCAGCGACAGTGCAGTTGGTCTCTCTCACTGGTTACAGGACAAGGGAAAATGGCCTCAAGTTGCACCAGGAACCTTACACTTTAAGGTCTTTTCCAACCTGAGCAGTTCTGTGATTGTATGATTCTATGACATGTACAGTTTAAAAAAATGTTGTGTAATATTTCTTTAATTCAAAGAGTTCTTTGACACAAAAAATATGTGTTCCTTCCTAAAACAGTAATAGACTGATTTTGTTTAATGCCGTGTAAGCTCTTATAATTAACTTGGCTATGGTAATTAATTGTTGTCTTTGGGAACTCCTGGTATCTAAATGTAGAAAGTTAGTCAAGTTAGCCAACATTGTAACATAGAATAAATATAAATACTTCTTAAATGCAAAGTCCTTAGGAAGAATCAGTAAGATTACTGTATTCATGAATTTCCAAACAGTTTATAATAATTTACCTCACAATCACTTGCAGAGTACTCAAGAAAATAAATAGTCATGGCAGAGAGGTGAAACGGTTTTGATAACTGTTTAGAAGAAAGGCAATTGAAAGTAAGGATAAATGATCAGAAGTGACGTGCAATCAGCTGAGTTATGCCATTATATGGATTAGTAGTTCCTCTGTTCAAACCTTTCATTCCAACTTGGAAAAGAGAGTAGTGAGGCGAGAAATACCTCTGATGATGTTAACTTATTCAAATTAAATTGAATGAAGGACAAGACACTGAAGAAAATTAAACAGTTGGAAAATGAAATTACAGATGAAATTTGATTTGATAGACTTCTCAAAAGCTGCTGCTATTTTGTTTAGGAAATCATGATCTCTCTGTTATTACTGACACTAAAAATAAATAAATGAATAAGCCAGCTCAGCAGTATATTAAATTCCTTTTTGAAAAATAAACCTCAGTGAGAAGAAATGAATGAAAATTAACATTAAAAATATAAACAAGCAAACAAACAAACAAAACAAAACAAACAAAAACAAACAATGAAACAGCAGGAGTTATCAGGACTTAATTTCCTCTTGAAGTACACAAATGTGTTTCCAACTAAATAGTTTGGGCTTTGCTTTGTTTCGTTTTGAATAAATTATTTCTTTCAGAATCTTCTCAGTGGTGTTATTTCCATATTTAGAGACACGCTTTTTAAGGCAATATTTTTCTTTAATTTTTTTTCATTTATTTATTTATTTATTTATTTTATGGTGATAACTAACATTTTCCAATGAAAGGACATTTTTCCGGCAGATAATCCAGAAATTCTTCTTCATATGTTTCTGAATGTTAAATTAAAATGCATCTAAAAGATAAACAATTTCTCCACATCCTTAAAATTCATCCATTAGATCTATAAGCTGTGTTAGTCATCCAGATGATGAGATTTATGGAACTGTAACCTTCAGTCTTGTACTGGCCCTGAAATATATGTAGACTTCCTTCTGTTTGTGAATGAGCATTCATGTGACCTAGCTGGTGCAATTTTGTGATATTACAACACTGACATTATCATTTCATAGGAACATAGAATTGTAGAATCCTTAGAGTTGCACAGGACTTTCAGAGACCATGTAGTCCAACTCCCCTGCAGTGAACAGGGACACCACAGCTAGATCAGGTTGCCTAGGGCCTGATCCAGCCTCACCTTGAAAGTCTTCAGGATTGAGGCATCCATCACATCTCTGGGCAACCTGTTTCAGTGCCTTGCTGCCCTCATTGTACAAGACCTTTTCTTTATATCTAAGATAAATCTACTCTCTTTAAGCTTGAAACCATTTCCCTTTTTTCTATTACAGCAGACCATGCTAAGGAGTCTGTCCCCTTCTTTCCTATCTCTCTCCTCTTTAGATATTGATGTCGCTAGCTTATCACCTCAGAGTGAAGAAGTGAAACTGATATTCAGCTCTATAGACAGTTCCCTGGTTGTAATATGCCTTTTTGAGCAGGTAAGCTGATTAAGACATTCTTCATTATGTGGTATGACAGCTGTGGATGGCCATTCATAATATGGGTTGCTTTCACATCACTGCTGCCACTGAAATATTTTGATTTTGTATATCAAGTGTTAAACTTAGTATTTTCTCTGTAGGTTTATCAAAGTGTTTTGGTGCAAATACCTGGTGAACAAAAGTGGAAGGGGGAAGGGGTATGTGACTTTGTCTATTAATTAGTGTGTAAGTTCATCTAATGAACATCAAGTTGGACAAGTATTAATGAGTCAATAGTTTATGGGCTGGTTTGGCCCAGTTCCATGACAAGCAGGGTGAAGGGAACCACAGATCTGCACCTCAGAAAGGGATAAGGGAAAAAAGGTACAGAGATGGGCCCCGGAACAAAACAGTGGCAACAATCTGAAGAGAAACAAACTAAATTACTAAATAAGATATCAGAAGGCAAGATAACACACTATAATATATTATGATGCAATACAATTAGAATTGTAGCCAATAAATAAAATATAACTGAGAGAAATAATGTCTGATAGCTGAAGGCCTTCTATTAGTGCTGAGGTGAAATATGTGGTTAGGGTGAGGAGCAGGGAAGACGACTGAGAAGCAAAATGGGAAATAAGGGACAACAGGTGACCTCAGCGGGGCTTATATCTCCTCTCTGAATGCAAAGTCTTCTGAGGTATGTAGTTCTCCTCTTCTGGGACAGGTACCCAGAACTGGAACATTAAGTCTTTAACTCTCAGTGCACTACATGATGCTGTGATGTGGAATACTGATAACCAAAAATCATAAAATCATGATATTCTGTGATTCCAGAGCAAAATGAATAAAGTTGCTAAGCCACTATTCATGATACATGAGGATTGGTGGCAGTCTGGTGAAGATCCCACAAACTAGAAAAGTGAAAACAGTAATCTCACTTTTAACAAGGGAAAAAAGGAAGATACAGAAAATACAGACCAACCAGTCTTATCTCTCTGACTGGCAAAATCATGGAACAAATTATTCTAGAAACTGCTATGGCACATGGGAAAACAAACAAACAAATAAATTAGAAATGACTGGTGAAATCCCAAACACCAAAGGACGAATCATGCCTAACTTACTTTGTGCCCTTCAACACTAAGCTCACAGCACTGGAAGATAAGGAAAAAACAACTGGTATTGTCTACCAGGATTTCTGAGAAGTATTTGACACTTTCCTGCGCAAGTATTTAAACTGAAGAAATGTAGATTTGACAAAGAGAGTCACTGGATGAGCCACATCCTTGGAAGCATCCAAGGGCAGGATAGATGGGTCCTGAAAAATCTGGACAATACAAGAAACATGTAGACGCAGAACTTTGGGAAATGGTTTAGTTGGCAATATTGGCAGTAAGTGCGTGGTCAGATTAATGATACAAACTTAATGATTCTATGATTCTGTGATACTAGCAGGAGGTGTCCCTGTTCATGGCAGAGTGATTGAAAGTAGAGGGTTTTCAAGGTCCCCCCCAGTTCAAACCATATTATGATTCTATGATTCTTTAATAATTAGATATGAAAGGTTTGGAAAACTTAAGAATTCTAGTTTCACAAGCTTGTGCACAGAAGTAAGTTTGATGGGAAATTATAAATTCTTCCCATCCTTGCCAAATGGGAGAAAAAATAGCACTATATTTTACTGCTTATGTTTGTTTTATACCCTTGCTGACCTATAAACTAGAAGAGCAATTCTGTGTATGTTCCTCTATATATGAAAGCATCTTTAACATGCAGAAGTATAAGACATTATGAAATATTTTGTTCTGCACCTTCTTCTAGAAGAAGACTTGTATGTTCACGAGCAACAGATTTTCCTTAAAAAGAAGACTTCAGAGTTCTTCCCTTCCTTCTTTGAAATGTTTTCTATTGTTCATTTGCTTTCTTTGAATATTGTTGTTTTTTTTTCTTTTCATAATATTAGCATAAGGAAAAATGAGGAATCACAGTAGATGGCACTTTGTGGATTTTTTCTTTATTATTAGTTGTTTGTTCTCCTCCATCAAACACACTGACTGCTTGAACTTAGGAAAAGAAAAAAATGTTAGGGAAAGTCGGAAATGAATTCCAATGTATTTGTGCACATACTTCCCTATCTTAGAAAACAAATAATCTGAAGAAGAATTTCATCCAGGAGAATTAGAATTCAACAGAACTATCTGGAGAACTGTTTGAATGACCATTGTGTACATATGTTTATTGTTTTAAATTAGAAGAAAATTAACAGAGAATCAAATTACTAATGTTGTGCTAAATCAGTTACAAATTTACAAACGATATCTCTGTTGGTGGTCTCAAGTAGAACATGATTTCAAATAAGTTTGTGATAATAAAATAATTGGAAAGGGTTTCAGCATTATGCATGTGAAAGCAGACTCCTCACTTCTTACAAAACAAGACTAACTGAAGTAGAATCAAATTAAAGAGGATTTGTTAGATTTCAGTATGGACTTGATTAACGGATAGTTTATTCTGACCTAAGGCTTGCTGGGACTTAAGTGCAGAATAGAAAAACTGATTAATCTCATCATAGTGACACAGTGATAATGATAAACTAAGGAAGTGAACAAACTTGAGGTGATATATCATACCATATGTACCTTAATTTTTTTCCCATTTCCTTTTTTTCTTTATTTTTTAATTTTTTTTTTTTTTATTTTTTGAAAATATTCTAGCAATGTTTAATTGGGAGGGGGAGGGGGAAGGGGGAGGGGGAAAGACTTTGAAGAAGCTTTCTAGTGATAAAAGAGCTCATTTTAATTTAATTAAACATGGGAAAAAGCATGTAAAAGAAAACGTAAATTAATAGGATGGACATATGGACATATGTACTGCTATAACATCAGACAATATTGCCAAAAAAAGAAATCAAATTTGTGCTAGAATTGATGATTTATTACTACGTTCTTTGGAAACACAAAACACTGTACCATAGGCAGTGTAAATGAATAGTAATTTCTATTGATAGCTGTAGTAGCATCAATCAGCAGATTATCAGTTAAAATCTGTAGAAGATAGTCTTACCTACGGTACATATTACCAACACCATTTCCAATCCTTTTTCTTGAATATGTAACATCATTTTAATTGGTTCAGGCACTGTTTCAGCAATAAGCCAAACCACAGCTTGAGTTTACACCACACAGCTATATGCAAGACATATTCCTGAAATAATAAATTATAGAAGGCAATTTATGTAGTGTCATCAGTGAAGAATGTGCTTATGTGTGGCTGTGTATGTATACTCATTTTACAAAGGGATGTATCAAAAGTAATTTATTGTACATTATTGCTGTGGAGTGAAGTGGTTGATTTCTTATTCTTGGAATGCAGTTAATGCAGTATTTTTAACATCTACAAAAATAATTAGAATGAATTAAAATAATAGATGCATAAGTAAAGAAAGTAAATTATTTTTTCTTTAAATCAGAATTTCACAGGTCTAATGATAACTGTAACATCTCTTCCTTTGGCAGTTAGGGGATTTAGGCTTTCATTGATTATATTTTCACCCAGATAAGGAGAATAGAGATAAGAACTAAGCATTTCTTCTACAACACTAGTAATAAGCAGTATGAAAGAGAACACTTTGGAAAACATTATCTGTGCTTGGAAAACAACAACAACAACAGTAACAACAACAACAACATAACACAAAATGCACATACAAAAAAACAAACCCCGTCTTAGTGAGTACATTAGTAGAGTGTATCTATAAATATTCTTCAAAAGAAATAATCTCCGAAGTTATCAGACAAATCTTTCGGCTATTGCACAAAATGTCACTGGGCAATGATCAAAGTAGTGATGTACTTAGATAGGTGATTCTTAAAAGAAACAAATGTACTAGAGCAAATTCAGTGAGGTAATGAAACAGGAAGATGACAATTGCTTCCAGTGTGTTCTATACATGGCATTTAGAGTTTGTCTTTTATCTTTACTACCACAAGCAATGTCATAGAGATGTTAACAGTTCTATCTTAATGCATAGTCTCCTTACTGGAACAAAAAGAAGTATTCTTATATAAAGAAGCATGATAAATAAGGCCATGACAAGGATATTTCAAACCTCAGTATTTCAAAATGTTGTCTTGAATTTTTAGTATGTTATAACAGATGGAGGGTTCATTTCAAAACTTCTGTATAGGAAATCTTTTACACTATGCAATTGATCAGCATGGCAAATACAGCATATGTTCTGTTATGTTTGTAGTTCAAAAAATATCATTTAGGCTCTCCTGGTTGTTTTTGTGTGTGTGTGTGGGGGGGGGGGGGGGGGGAGGGGGTTGTTTTGATTTTGGTTTGTTCCGTTTGTTTCATTTGGTTTGTGTTCCTTTTTGTTTTTATACACAATAGTATGCATATTTATTATGTAGGATCAAATGAGTACTTGATAAGGAAAAAAAACCACAAGCCACAGAATATGCCACATACATTTATTGCTTTTATTCTTCCTTTTATTTTTTTTTTTAGGTTTTGCTATGGCACAGGAAGTAAGTGATACGGATAATTTCAGCTCAGAGTTTAGTCTAGGACATATAATTACTGTTTAAACAAGTCAGAAAACATACAACACTCTTTTTTTTTTCTTCTTCTTCTGTTTTCTTTCAGAAATGGCAGGCTTCAATTAAGATTGAACATTCAATCATATAAAATAATAATAATAATAATAATAATAATAATAATAATAATAATAATAATAATAATAATAATAATAATAATAATAATTAGAGCAGTAGACGTTAAAAATGAAGAAAAGTAAAAAGGAAGGAGTCAAATTATTTACAAATATGACATCATGATTTGAGCAAAAAATTTAGTGAAGACAAAATGAAAATTAGAGGAAGGTGATCTGGTTGCAACATCTGTCATCCCATTGATAGTCAGGGTTCATTCAGCTGACCTGGCTGGCTAGGTGGGTGTCTGCTTCCTCCTTCACTTTTTCATGTGCATTCCTCCTGAAACTGCGTGCTTGATCGAAGATGACCTCCCCCAGTAGAGGCAGTACCTAGCGTTTATCAACCAAGGATATATGGTAGCTGCACTCCCCTGCTAGAGCCTCCAAACAATCTATGATTTTGTGACATTGAGTCTAGAAGAAAGTTCAACTCCTTTTTAGTAATTTCATATAACTTATTATTATTATTATTATTATTTATTTATTTTAATATTCTCAACTACAAAAGAAAAATATTTTTGACACTGGAGCTTGCCTTTGAAACCATTTGATACCCTACTAATATTTGAAAGTCGCCCTGATAATCTGGAATACATCAATGTTACAAGAGTCACAATTATTCAATCAGAAAAATGCTGCATCAGAAGACATCACCCTATTTCTTTGGGTCATTAGAAGTTGATTTCTGTACCCTACTGAATATTAAGTTGCATCACATCTGAATCAACATACTCAGTCTGTAAGGCCTTTCCAAGATTCCCATGGCACTGTCTGTGCAGCCAATCATTCAACTGTTCCATTCTCCTCCCTCTACTAAGATCCCAGTCCTCAAGCATGAGTAGAGAACACTGCCCTACTACACCCCTAATCTTTTCAATATCTTCCCAAGAAATGTGAAATCTTTAATGTTTTTGTTTTTTTTTTGTTGTTGTTGTTTTTTAGTTTTGTTTTTGTTTTTATTCTTTTATGACTGAATTTGAATGAGTAGAAGTGGATAGTATTTTTCTGGTTTAATCAGACTGTGTAGGCCCTTTCTGATGCCTTGAATGTGGGCCTCCATCTCTGGAGAGATGATCTGCATAGCAAATGGTGGCCTCATTACCTCACAGTGAGGAGTCCCTGTTTACTAAAAACAATATCTTACTACAAACTTCATAAACAAATTCAAAATGAAATTATAGCTGTTGTAATTCATTTGATTTTATTTCAAGATTCTGGATGTCCACTGAACAGCCATTGTCTTTATGTAATTAAAATAAAAATAGAAATTAAAAAAAAAAAAATTAAAAAATCAAGTAGCTTCTACACTTCAATCTAGTCTTTGTCATGGCTCTAAAACTCAGAGGGAACTCATTGTGTGACTATAACAGTTTTGACTTCGTTATCAGTCTGAGAATGTCATCCTCATGTAAGATATTCATAAATTGAAAAAGCTCCTAAAAACTTGCATTTCAGCATGTAAATCTTAATGTTATTCACAAATGGATTGCTGTAAAATGACACATAAATGCAATTGAAGCAGATACTACAACTAATATATATATAAACCATCTGATCTATCTCAATTCCCCCTCATTTGTGTTTTTGTTAGAAAGAGAAGCAAATTCTGATGACCAAACACAATAGCAAACACTAACAATTTCTTTATTTCCTGAGAATATTTGCATTTTAGAACCATAAATTGGCGATATTACCTATAATAAAATATTATAGCCCTTTACACCTGAAAAATTCCACTCACCTGCTGGAAGAATCACCACAAATTTTTAACTAGTAATCAAAATGAAAACTGCGAGTACATGCTGCTTTTTCAAATCCTCCAAAGCTTCTCATTTTATTTATTTTTGTATTTCTGTTCTTCAGCTGAGATAACCTGCTGGGTAAAATAAAGCTATAATGCACATTATGACAAAATGTTTTTCAGAATGAAAAGAATTACTAAAGCAAACTCTCTTAGTTTAACATCAAATTCTTAAGCATGAGGAAGTCATTACTGAAAGCATGGAAAGTGTTTTACACTGTTAAAATTCTCGAGTCAGCACCTCTGTTAGGAAGCTACTTTGAGAAAAATAATAACTGCTAGAACATATTGTAGGTTCTTGTTTTACCTTACTTTGTGATTTATATATTTATCATTATTAATAATAACTATTAATAATATTTTATTAATATTATTTATAGAATATTTATTTGTTGATTATTGATTATTCAGTGATTATTTATTTATATTTTATAATGATTAAGTGGGAAAATTGAGAGGACAATTATAATTAAATGATTGTATGAAATAAAATTCCTTAAATGGCCAAAATTTTCAGTGTTTCTGGAAAGCAAATTGTCTAGCAGTTAAAAATATTCTGAAGAGTTGCAACCTTTTATTAGAAAAAAAGATTTTTGATTAATGAACAGACTGCAGATTTTACTTCTATCATAACATTTATTCTGCTAGATATCATCTTTCCATTCTTGAGAATAGCAAAATGTCCCTAGACACAAATTATTACTCTTATTGTAAAGCACTGATCATTGTTTTGACATAATCTATGTATTTCCTTTGGCAATTTCTTCTTCTTAATAATAATAATAATCCAGTTATTTTAAAAAACAATCTACACAACAAATAAAGTATGATAAGACCATCATTGTGTCATTAGAGATATGCAAAGAGCTCTAGTACTCCATGCATTTTTTATTTTCCTGAGTAGTGCATAAAAAATTATATTACCCACAAGTTGATCATGGATTATTTTCTTTTCAATCAATTGCTGAACAGGACATTATAATGTATCGTATATACAATTGATTGAAACATTATTTAAAAATGTTTTTATTTCCATTTTCAATAATTGTATGTGAGATATATGATGTCTAATCATGTTGATTTACATCGTGACTTTCATAAAGTGCTGACACATGAGTCAAACTCTAGTAATTTTTCCATGTTGTCTATATAAAAACTACAGTTCATAGAACTAGAGGTTCCCCCAAACATTCCATCATTCCTCCCCCCTGAGAACATCTCTATTACTATTAGAATAGGGAGACATTAAGTATGATAAATATTCCAAAGTTTTCCTGTAACACTTGAATTTTTTTTTGCTTTGGGAAATCCCCAAAATGTTCAGTAAATGTGACTTCACTAAGACTGTAGAGAAAGAAAATTCCACAACTAGAAGAATGGTGTAACCCACCTGGCTCTTATAATAAATAGATAAGACAAAAAATTAAAAATCAGAAGGAAAAATTTGAAAAAATAAATATATTTTCTCCTGCTCTCGTAATAAAAATTATAGATCTGTTAAGCAGAAGCTCAACTTAGGATATCATATATTTAACATATTCATTCATGGATCAAAATTAGCGATATTACTTCAGGGTTCAATGAAAAATATCTACACATCTACTTCAAAGATACGTTATCTTTTCCATTTGTAATTAAGCTGTCTAAGCACAAGCACTGTAAGATATAGGAAGGATAAAATTCAGGATTCAAATTTCAGTTGCATCTATGGGCACTGGTCAGGGTCACTGATTTTTGCACTGCAATTTCTGATCTACGTACCCTCAGGTACCTTCAAATTTTGATAGAATCCATTGTGTTTACAGAAAAAGTGGATGTTAAATAAATCCTCCATGATCCAGGGGTAAAACGTTAGAGACACATTACTCCACTCACTGCAAGATGTCCCTCGGGTTGGATAGGATTCTTGCTAGGGTGCCTAGCAAAGCTGGTGGAGAGGATTGCCACTTCCCACCATCTATCTATATTTCTGATCAGCCAGAAAGGTCCTAGAGAACTGGATGCTTGCCAGCATGACTCTCATCTACAAGAGTAGAAATAGGAAGGATCTAAGGAACTACAGGCCCATCAGCCAGGCCTCAGTGCCAGGGAGAGTGACAGAACAGATAATCTTGAGAGAGATCACACAGCATCTGTGAGACAACTTCAAGTTGTACCAAGAGAGAATCAGCCAGGTTATTAGGAAAAATCAATTCTCCTAAGCATGGTGACATACTGAGCTGCCAAAGAAGGTGATTGAGTCACCATTCCTGCATGTGTTCAAGTCATATCTAGGCACTGTATTAAGGGACATGGTTTTGTGGAGAATTATTGCTGGAAGGAAGTGGTTGGGCTAGATAACTTTTAAAAATCCAATAAATGAAGAAAAAATACTACTAAAAACTAAAGGGAAATGTAATAGAAAGGAAGCAGAAATAACAAAGAGAATGCCCTTAAAAATAATAAAAAAAGTTTCTGTAAAATAGGAGATAAAAGTTTTCTGTGTAGGAAACCATATCCAGCTCCTAATACCAAGTTCCTACATGAAACAGCAATAGAGGAGAGTAGTAAAACTTGCAATGGAAATCCCATTAAATTTATTAACCATGGCCTAGGTGAAGTAGTGGAAAAGAAACAGACATCAAAAGGAACACACTGATGGAGGGAGAGATAGAATGAGTGAGCATACATCTGAACAGACAGGAGGAAGGCCAGGACCAAGACAGCTTGGGCTACAGACATTGATTGGCCACACGGAGATAAATCAAGGGAAATAAAATCAGAACAAGACAGAGAGCATAAACAAAACTGTCCAAGAAAATGAAGTCAGAAAAAAGTAAGTTTGTCCTTTCCAAGCATAACAATATAAAGAAGAAAATTTGTATATACAAAGTAAAACATTGTTCCCAAAACAATATATTTCTTTTTATTATTTCTGAGTGCATTGATCTGCAGGTTTGAAGTCTCTATTACTGGAAAGATCACAAGGTCAGATTAAATTTAACCTGGAATCATGTAGGAAAGCCAAAGAAGATATCCACTGTCACTACAGGATAGTGAACCTCACCTTGATCCCTGGAAAAGTAGGGGAAAAGCTCATAACAAAAGCCATACCTAGGACATGGAAGTTGTCAAAGAGTATTCAAGATGGAAGCTATGCTTGACCAAGGGGAAGCCAAAACTGTACAACATGATAATTTTGTGATGAAATTTGTCTCTGAGTAAATGAACAGGGAGCAGAGGATATTGTCAACTTCATCATAATTAAGGCTTGAAACTCTTTCCCATAACATTCTTACAGACAAGATAATGAGTTATGGGCTAGATGAGAAAACTTTTTTAGCCAGGCTTTTTCAGTAGTGATCAATAACAGCACAAAAATCAGGTCTTTAACACACATAGAATCTCATGTATTCCTGTGCAATTTCTATTTGTATTCTTTTCCCAGTGTTTCCAAAAGATAGCCTGTCACACTTTTTTTCCCTCTGGTTCCTGAATTTTGAACCCAATAACCTAGCATCAAAGCAACCAAGTGTTCATGTGCTCATGAAGGAGATGGCAGAATTATATTCTATTATTATTCATCTTGCAGCTCACTCAGTATTAGCTATCCAGTTGTTTCTTACTCACTTGTAATTTCTCTCTCTTCCACTTCTTATTATATTTGTTGTCCTGGATACAGAGCTGCCTGCCTCTTCTGATTCTTTCTCCTGGTACCTCCCAGGAAAAGGTTATTTCCCCCTCCTCACTTTCTTGTCCAAAGATTCTTCATTACTACAGGAATTACTAATATTGTTAAGATTATCTAGTTTAGCTACAATGTCTGTAGTTTGATCAGATCTATAGATCTTCTCTTTCCTTTGAGGGTTCTAGGCCAGGGTATACTCTCAAATTCTAATAGCTGTTGGTTTTTTTTTTGTTGTTGTTTGTTTGTTTGTTTTTGGCATGGTTTTATTTATTTATTTTAAGTATTCTGCACTTCTTCAGAAAGTAAAGATCAAAACCATTGGAGGAAACAGCATGCCAGATACCTTCTTATGTCCTTCTAATTGTTTTGCAACCCATAATCACACAGCCTGGGGAAGATTCCCAGGTGATATCCTTAACTGCTTAACTTTAGAGAAAAGTCAGAAACACATTCCAGAGACATAGCTACAGGAGTATGCTGGTTACCCAAGGATGTTAAAAGCACACAAAACCAATCGTAATTAGCCCCTAGGGAAAGGAGAAAGAGGTACTATTCCTAATATCTGCTATCAATTGAATCCCAGAGGAGAATAGGAAGAAAATATATTGGTAAAAATCTCCAAGAGGTCGTTCCCCAAGTACAGAGATGATAGCAATGCAGCATCTAAACATCAGATTTGTTTGAGGTCAGTGCTTTACAGTGAAGTGAACTGAAACAATCAAGAGAATATAGAATGTATGACATAAAAGATGATCACACAATCACACAGTGAAACATCAAGAGCCAATTAGTCAACATCACAACCAGAGAATGTGAAACAAACATATTAACTGTATGCTCCTTTCTAAATGCTCTAGTCAAATCTATTGTTAACTCACTGAGCCTCACATTAGATGCTGGAAAGAAACACAGGATTTTTACACTTGTAGGCAGCTAAGTTCTACTACACTGTTCTCTCATTCCACTTCTTCAAAATAATAGAGAGAAAATCTGATGAAATAAAATGCTAATGAATTGTTGTAAACAACAGTTTAATTAAAATGACAGCAACAAAAAATGTGCTACAGCAAAAGAAAGATAAAACCATTAATCTCTGCTTCCAATCAGCAAGCAAGATTTGAATGTGCTTTATGAAGCTAAGCCTCTGTATGTCTCTCAGATGCTCAGGAGGACAAACACTTTCAAAGGAGTTCCATCTTCTCCTTTCCCTTCCTCAGTTAATGCTATCGAACACAATATTAGAAAGCAGGGAGTTCAACAAGCATTTGCACAAGTCTTAGAAATATAGTTTGATTCTTATGGGGCCTTGCATGGACCTAGAATTTGGACTGCATGTTCTTTGTGGGTACCTCTCAAATAAGGATATTCTAAGTTTCTGTGACTCTGCGTATCACTTTGGACAAATGCCCCTATCAGATCCCCCTTCTCACCTTTTATTGACCTCTGTAAGGGTTGTGGGGCTGGAGAAATAGTCTTGGTGCTGTGCTAGAACTGCTCTATAATAAACAAGACACTGCTGTAATATTGATACTGTTGTAGAGAAATCGTAAAGAACAGAATTACATGAGCTGCTGTGGGGAAGTTAACTACAGAGAGGTTATGGAATCTCTATCCTCTGAGCTATTCAAAAGCTCTCTTAAGAAGGTCCTAGACATCTGGATCCTAAACAATTTCACTAGAAAAATAATTCATCAGACTTAAATAGCAGGTTAGGCTAACTGTAAAGTTCATGACCTATTTCAGCAGATTTATACATCAAAGTTATATTCCCAAGATTGTATATTTAGCCTATTTCATAAAATACTTAATTTTTTCTTCATTTTTGTATAAGAGAAAGAATACTCAAAGAAGAAATAAACTGAAAAAACAACAACCAAAACAACCTGTTAGAGAGAAATAGAGAATGTGACAATTTCTGTAAAATCTGAAGAGAAAGAATGGAAAAGGGAAACCTTTGAAAATAGACATGGAAAACAGATCCACAGTCTGAACACTAACTAAAAGCAATTGCAACATCTCTAGAAAGATGTGATTTTATAAAAGATCTTTGTTTTGAAAAAAAAAAGAAGTCACTTCGTTTTTATTACTCAGGGTAAGTTACATTAAATAAGCTTGGCTGTAGACAGGTGTGACTCGGTGGGGTGTCATTAAATGCGGCAAAGCAAATATATGACACCTGGCAGCCCTGAGAACACCTGCTGCCTTTTTGTGACAGAGGAGGAGATTTTAAAAAAAAAAAAAAAAAAAAAAAAAAAAAGAAAGAAACAAAAAACAAAGCACAAAGCAAACAAGTTTCATTGCTCAACATATGGTCCGCAGGGATAGACAGTAAAGAGGATGGTGAAGTACCTATTAGTGTTAATCAAAAATGTGTTTGTCACTATAGTAATTATCATTATTAATAAGTTATTACATTCATGTTCTATATCAATAATTATTAAGCCGAAGAAAATGTTTGAAAGTTTAAAAATAGGCCTGTCAGTAGGCTGTATAATTGCTTTAGTTAGTAGTGCAGAAAGAGTAAAATATTTATTTTCCTCTCTTTCTTTTTGTAAGTTTGATTCTGAAAAACATATATTTCCTTTTCCCCAAAGCAATCAGATTGTGTCACCTAAATATCATTTTAGAAAGGGCCAAAATACATAGAAACATGGAATTTTCTGAGTTGGAAAGTACATTAAAGTCCATGTAATCTAACTCCTCTGCAATGAATAGAGACATCTATGGGTGTATCAGGTTGCTCAGAACCTGGACCAGCCTGAGCTTGAATTTCTCCAGGGACGGGGTATCCACTACCTCTCTGAGTAACCTGTTCCAGTGCTTTGCCATACCTAGAGTAAAAAACATCTTATTTATATCCAATCTAAATCTCATCTGCTTTACTTCAAAACCATTTCCCCATGTTCTTTCACCACAGACTTTGCTAGAGTCTGTTGCCTACTTTCTAATAGCTCCCCCTTAGGTACTGAGAACACTACCAGCAGAAAATTACATATATGGCAGTAGTATTCTTATTTGATCTGTTACCAAAACACATTTAAAAAAAAATTTAGAAAAAATGCTCTTCATGGAGAGACTTCACTGATCTCAAACAATAGATGACAAAAAGAATTTCTTATGAAAAATTACTTTCAAGTTGATCTCTTTGAACATAGTCATTAGCAAGATACTAAAATTACAAGATCTAGCAAAAAGTTCAAAACAACTGGAAACTTTTCATATCTTACAAGCACTTTTCTGCAAAGATTCAGAGGGAAACAGTTAGAGACCTATTATTCCACCTGGACAACCACAAATCCTTGAAGTTGGATGGGATCCTTGTAATTTTTAAATGATTGAGAGAATGACGTGAAGACAATGGAGCAGAACTCCTTTAGTTACTTGCAGGTAGTACAAATGATAGTAACGAATAAATCAATAATGAGAAGAATACTGTAGCACTGGAAAATATTGCCCAGAAAGGTGTGCCCCGTCACTGGAAGCTTTCAAGAAAAACACCTTCCTGACATGAACTGAGATTGAAAGTAGGCCTTCCACACCTGCTTAAAAATGTTCTTTAGCATTAGCAACACAAATACCTATAGTTTTCCTTGTATAAGCTGTACCTCCTTTTGTTCAGTGTTTAAACAGCAAAGTGATAAGTATCTCACCTTGTAGCTTTTTCTGTTGATAGGTGACTGGTTTTTCTAGACCTACACGGTCACATGAGACAAATGATTCAATAGTTGTTACAACCATAAAACTGTTTTCTTTTAAGGGGAAATAAATAAACAAACAATAAATAATCCACAAATCAAACAAACAAGAAATACTTTCAATGAATGAAACCAAATTTAATATCACACCACTTTGATGTAATTCTAGTAAGGAATTATCAATGTCTCTTATTCCTAAAAAAATTTTTTGTGAGATAGAGCAAATGTTTCTTTCCAAGTTCCAAGTCTAAGTTATGCATGCTACACAGTGTAACTAAAATTTAACAAACAGAATTGTCTTTTTATAGATTGATACTGTTCATCCAGCATACTGAAAATCCTGTTATAAAATGAAGAGTCCCAGATAGAGTTATTTCTTGTTAGACTGTAAAAAGACTTTCAGCTTATTCTTCTTTCAATTTTAAATTATGAGAAACAAGACCTTCATGTTAAGAAATTATATTACATATCCAAAACAAAAGTTTTGATAGTAACACATATGATATAAAAGATATCAAATATATTAAGACAAAACAACTGTGACATTTTTTACTTAAGATATTACCACTTCAAATAAATTCTATGAACTAGGCTACAACTGTGATCTTGTTGAGGCTGACACACACGTGTGCACATGCCTTATGACACATTTACACTCCAAAGCCAAAAGAATTGGGATTAGCACTAAGTTTATTCAGTAAAAGGTTTTTCTGTGAAATGCTGATCTGAATCAACATTTCAGTAAGAAATATGTCACTCATCAAAATAATAACCTGAGCTGTCACAAAATAAGTCACAATGTAATCCTTATATGAAGCAAAAAATTCATCTGTGTTCTACTTTAAATATTTTAATATTTACTCTAATCTATATCTAAAGTTGAATATGGATTAAAATATTCTTGTGCTTTTATTTCCTTCTTTTGTTAAAGATACATTCAATAAAAAATATTTATCATACATAAATAGAGGAATAAAAGTATTGTATCATCAGTAAAATAATGTATGGGTGCTAAAAATTTAAAGGGTTTTTAAATAAACACCGTAACTAGCCTCTTGGTATTGGTCTAGCAGATCAGTGAATCTTCATAGAACTGTGACTCCACTGTGCCAGTTTTAACTCAGTCCAGTACTGAATAACAGAATATGCATTTTATTGTGCAAGTTAGAAATACTAAATTAGAACTAGGGGGCTTAGTTCAATGCAGTGTTTTATCTTTCTGCCATGTATAGTTTGTAACTGATTCTACAGGGTTTTATTTTCTTCAGAATTGCTAGAATTACTGGTTAATGTGCACAGCCTGTAAATTTGCATTTGTGTGTTGCTAAATATATATACAATACAACAATCGAACTACAAAGTCATTTTCTGAGGCAATCAGCACCACTGCAGCCATATTCTGCAGCAAAGTGGCTGATTACAGTTTTGAGATGGGAGTCTTGAAATCAAGGAGAATCCAGCGTGAGGAGAGAACCACCAGGAACTAGTAAGCCCCCATTTCTCAGGAGAGTGAATGATGAGTGATGGGTAGGATGTGGAGCATGAGCGTAACACTTTAGTACATACAAAGGCAACTCCTAGAAACAACAAATGGCCAGGAGCATGGTGAAAAGGATGGTCAAACAGAAGATGGTATGTCAGTAAGGGTGTGATAAGTTTGTGCAGCAGTTTGCATAGAAAGCAGTTTGCATAGAATGCTAGAACACAAGGCGGTCTGCCTTTTTCTTATCTGGGAACGTCAAAGAGCAGCATTCTATTGAAAAAAGTATAGTGACCTTTCAGCAAAACAGTTAGGCTGATGCAAAAACCAAGATGGAGGAACCACACTTCTGGAAATGTCCAGAATTTCTGGTGATGAAATAAGAGTTAGTGATGCCATCCTGAAGGACTTAGGCAGGCTTGAGAAATGGGCCTGTGTGAACCAATTGAGATTCAGCAAGGCCCAATGCAAGCTGTTGCACTTGGGTAGGGGTAATCCCAGTTATGTATACAGATGAAGAACTAATTGAAAGCTGCCCTGTGGAGCAGGGTTCTAGTGAACTAAAAGCTAGATATGAGCAAGCAGTGTGTGCTTGCAGCTAGATGTCCAGTACTACCCTGGATTGCATCAAGAGAAGTGTGGCCTGTTGGTTGAGGGAGGTAATTGTCACCCTCCACTCTGTCCATTTGAGGACCCAAGAAGAATGTGAAGCTGTTAGAATGGATCCAGAGGAGGGTCGTGAAGTTGGTTAGAAGGTTGGAGCACCTCTTCTGTGAAGATAAAGTGATGAAGCTGGGCTCTGTGGATACCTCAATGCAGCCTCCGGAAGGAGGCCAATTGTTTATGTGGTCTAATAGTTATAGGACAAGGGAGAATTGCTTTAAACTTAAAAAGGGGAAATTTGAGTTAGATATTAGGTAGGAATTCTTTACTCAGAGGATGGTGAGACACTGGAAAAGGCTGCAAGGAGAATTTCTGAATGCACTATCCTTGGAGGCATTCAAGTCCATGTATGAGGCCCTGGACAATAGTGGAACTGATGATTTTTAATATTTTTACTAAAGACATCAACAGTGAGATGAAGTACTATAAAAGATTATGCTTTTTTTGCAACTTTGTCTCAAAGCTTGCTGAGGCACAAATATGGACAACTCCAGGCACGTCCTTGTCAAAGTTGGAGAAATTTTTTCTCTAAGGACTTACAGACCAGGGGCAAGGAGAAAGGCATAAGTAGCAGCTTAATGGCCAGGAAGCAGCCTTTAGTATGGGCTCATCTCAAGGGAAATAGCCATCTCAGGGGTGCTGCATATGATGTACAAAAGTGCTCAGAAATGCCACGTTTGCAGAAGAAAGATAAAAAAAACGGACCTACAACCAAAAGGGTTGTGTCTGACATCAGATGCCTTATGACATGATACCTGTCTGCTGACAGACTTTCCTGGGCCTGCTCTGTTGCTGTACTTGCTTGCTGCCTAAGGCCAGCCACTCTGCTGCTCTCCCCTATGCTTTTTCTGCTGCATTTGCTTCTTGCTTCTTTCCTATCTTTTCTATCATCCTCTTTCCCTTCCCCATCACTCTAATTTGTAATTGTCACTGCCTTTCCTTCCCCATCTCCCTTAGTGACTAGGATTCGTAATGAACTGATAGGACCAGCATTTGAACCATTGTTTCTTCATCTCACGTCAGGTATGCCTATATCAAAGAAACTTTTCTTGCTCTGATTGTCGGAGCAAGATAAGTGCTCCAGTTCTGTGGATAGTTTCAGGTACCTGATTCTCAAGAGAGAGGAACTACATACTGCATACCCTAGAGGACTTTTCATTGTTCTGTATCTATTTTCCTTTCAGAGGGAAAGATAAAACAGTTCTGCTATCACAAATTGCTCTTTCTTTTGCCTTCTGCTTGGCCTGGCTAGATGTCTTGTATCAGCATTAGAGTAAGGCCTTCCATTTTCTTACACTCTCTCCTTTTATTTATTTTAGTAGCTTCAATTATAATTATGTTTTATTATATTGTATTATAATGTGTTATCTTGCATTTCGATGTCTTATTTAGTAAATTAGTTTCTTTCTCCTCAGATTGTTGCTGCTGTTTTGTTTTTAGGCCCATCTCCCTACTATTTCCCCTTTCCCTTTACTTGGGGTGTGGGTATGTGTGTCCTCCTGCCCCACTTGTCATGGAACCAAGCCAAACCAGCCCTTAAATTGTTGACACCAGATCTCACTGAATGGTAACACAGCCTTCTGATGTGCCAGCCACTCCCCTCAGATTTGTATCAACAGACTTGCTGATGGCAGACTCTGTCCCTTCATCCGGATCACTGAAGCACAAGACCAGACCCAGCACCAACCCCTGGACTTTATAGTGGTTACTATTGCAGGCCTAGTTGATCACAAAACTCTGAGATCTGCCAGTCAGCTAGTTCTCAATCCACCTTACTGTTCACCTATCTAATCCACCTATCCAAAGCATCATTACAAGGATATTGTGGGAGGAACTGTCCAAAGCTTTGCTGAAGTCAATATACACAACATCTACTGCTCTGTCCTCAGTGTATCACAACATCATAGGAAACTACCAGGTAGGCTGAGCATAATTCCCATGTTGACCATTCCTGATGATCTTCTTCCAATTGCCAGTAGATAACATCCCGCACAAGTTGGTAAGGTCCCTTCAAGGTCCCTTCCTACCTAAGTTTATACTATGATTCTTGCTGGGGTATTGAAATTTCTATGCAAGGATTAATGAGTGAAAACAGTGTAGTTCTGAGTAGATAGAGTGTTCTGCAATGGCTGAGTTATGGCCTGTAGGTTAGGGAGCTAGTGGGCGGGGGATTTAGGTGTGTGTGTGTATAGGTCCTCTCATGTGCATCAGGTTTGCATAGCAGGTGTATGCATCTGTGTGGGAATTAGGATGGCATATAAGGAGTGTGACACAGCAATAAACTGAGAGAAGACCTCATGGCATCCATGATTATGTCTCTCTCTCCCGGACACTTGAGGTCCCAAGATAAGTTGGGTGAATTGACAGTTATGTCAGTTCTAATTCTGTGGTAAGTATGGAGTACAGGAGTCATTGCTTAGCAATTTTAATTCACTTATTGGACTCCAAATGTCCTCAGAAATCCTGTGTTGCTTTAAATTATTACTATAATGTGAATATACGAAAATTTTGTTATTGGTTCAAAGGAGTATGAGATTACAAATTGCAAATTTAATATAAAAATTGTCTGAAGTGTGTACAATCAAAAAAAAAAAAAGAAAAAAAAAAGAAAGAAAAGGAAAGAAAAGGAAAGAAAAAGAAAGAAAAGGAAAGAAAAGAAAAGAAAAATGTATTTTGAATTCTAAAGGCTGATTAAAAGTAATTTTGAGATGTTTGAATACCTGGATTGCTTTCTTTTGGTTATTATGATATTAAGCAAACTGCAGGCAGATAATTTTTTAATGTTCATTACTGTTTTCATAGGCTGTGACACATCGTATGAACTACTAAATTTATTATTTAGCAGCAAGGAACAAATGCATAACATTATCCAATGTCAGTAGAAGTTAATCAGTTTTTGAATATTCACAAGCTAAATTCCCTCCTAATTTATGCTGTGATCTCAAAGAAATCACTTACATGGAATCACTTTGAAGGAAGCAAGGACATGGTAAATGTCTGTCTTGAGTATCTTGATGACAGTAGTTCACAGATTAAATGAAATTATTGCATTGATGTCCAGAAGAAATGCATTTATTACTCTTAAATGAAGCATTTTTTCACTTCTTCTGGAGATCAGCTTGCAAAAACAGAGATGGAGATGGTAGAAGTAGAATAGAGAAGGAAGGGAAGAAGGGAGAAAGGGAAGGAGGGACAAAGGGAAAGAGGGAGAAAGAAACCAAAAGAGCACACATTTTCTCATTTAAAAACAGACTTTTAGTAGGTTTCATGATATATAGAAAAAAGTTATTGCATGTATTAAAGTAATGTTTTGTGGTACAGAGTTTCAGAAGTCAAGCCAAGAAGGCTA